>NW_023641650.1:7500-10375 GCF_015228065.2 Penaeus monodon
TAGGTAAAAAAAAAATTCCAAAATCGAAAAAGCGGCAAAATTATGTAAATATAGCCTATTTAGTAACTCAAAATACGTTTTTTCATTCATATTGATTATTCTGGCAATTATAGGGTAATAATGATTAATATTACCAGAATTTATTATCATGACTATTATGATAAAAGTGAGAATAAAAGAATTTGGATAAATTTATGATTAATATATTACTATTATCATTATTAATCATTATATATATTATTTTATATATTTATTATTATTATTATTTTATTATTATTTATATTATTTTATTATTATATTATAATTATTATTATATTATTATTAATTAATTATTAAGTATTATTATCATTATTATATTACTTAATTATAGTATTATTGCCAAAAAATATTATTATAACTGATATAACAATAATATATATAAGTATAAATTATAATAATATAATTGTTATAAATTTATAATATTAATTATTGTATTATTATCATTATTATAATTTATACTGGTAGTATAATTAAAATAATATTATAACAGTAATAATTACGTAATAATGATATTAATTGAAATAATGAATAAAAATGATTATAGAAAACTTATATGGTTATTATTATTGTTATTACATAATATTATTGAGTTGTTATAAAGATGTAAAATTAATATATACTGATAATCCAATAATTTTAATATAATTGATATTTGCAATATGATGATAATAATTAGATATGATATAATGATGATGATAAGATAAATGATGATAATCATGAATAATTGATGATTATAAAAGGTATTGTGTTCATTATTATAATAAAACAGTAATAGAAAAAATCAAAAATGAAAAGGCAAAATCTACATATATTACTTTTGAGATTATATCCAAATGACGTTTTTTCTTCATTTGAATGATTTGCAATTATAGGTAATATGATAATAATTACTCAGAATTATTATTATATGAAATATGATAAAGTATAAATAAAAGAAATTTGATAAAATTAGATTATTAATATATTATATTATATTATTATATATTATTATATTATTATTTATTATAAATTTATTTTATTAATTATTATTATTATATTATTATATTATTATTTATATTATTATTACTTTAATTATTAGTATTATTGCCAAAATATATTATAACTGTAATAATAACAATAATAATGATATTAATTGAAATAATGATATAAATAATGATTATAGAAACGTTATTATTGTTATTATTATTGTTATTACTATTATTATTGTAGTTGTTATTAGTATAGATGTAAAATTATATATTATAACTGCAATAATTGCAATAATAATGATAATAATTGCAAAATATGATGAGATGATGATGATAATGATGATGATAACGATAAAAATGATGATAATAATGATGATAATAACAGGAATTGTGTCCATATATAATAAAAAACAGGTAAAAGAAAAAAAATCCCAAAAATCGAAAAAGCGGCAAAATCTAGCAAAATATAGCCTTTTGAGAGTAGACTCCAAAATGACGTTTTTTCCTTTCATTTGATGATTCTGGCAATTATTAGGGTAATAATGATAATAATTACCAGAATTCTATTAATCATGAAATAATGATGATAAAAGTGAGAATAAAGAAATTTGGATAACATTGATGATTATTAATATTATTACTATTATCATTATTATCATCATTATTATCATTATTATATTTTTATTGTTATTATTATTATTATTATTATTATTATTATTATTAAAATTATTATTATTACTTTAATTATAAATATTATTGCCAAAAAATATATATAACTGTAATAATAACAATATAATAATAATAAGTATAATTATGAATATACTAATTGTTATAATATTGTTATTAATATTATTATTGTTATTATTATCATTATTATTATTTTTACTGGTAGTATAATTGTAAAAATAATTATTATAACAGTAATAATTACAGTAATAACGATATTAATTGAAATAATGATATAAATAATGATTATAGAAACGTTATTTTTGTTATTATTATTGTTATTACTATTATTATTGTAGTTGTTATTAGTATAGATGTAAAATTATATATTATAACTGCAATAATTGCAATAATAATGATAATAATTGCAATAATGATGATGATGATAATGATGATAATGATGATGATAACGATAATAATGATGATAATCATGATAATAATGATGATAATGACAGGAATTGTGTCCATATATAATAAAAAAAGGTAAAACAAAAAAATCCCAAAAGTCGAAAAAGCGGCAAAATCTAGCGAAATATAGCCTTTGACAGAGACTCCAAAATGACGTTTTTCCATTCATTTGATGATTCTGGCAATTTTTAGGTAATAATGATAATAATACCAGAATTTTATTAATCATGAAATAATGATGATAAAGTGAGATAAAGAGAATTTCGATAACATTTGATGTTATTAATATATCACATTATTATTTCATCATTATTATCATTTATTATATTTATTATTATATTATTATTATTATTATTATTATTATTATTATTATTATATTATTAATTTTTATCATTATTATTATACTTTATTATGTATTATTGCAAAAATTATAATGAATAAAAAATATAATAATAAATATAATTTGATAACAATTGTTTAATTTGTTATTAATTTATTATTGTTATTATTATCTTATTATTATTGTACTGGTAGTATAATTGTAAATATATATAACGAATATACGTAATAATATTAATTGAAAAATATTTGAAATAATGTTAATTGATACTTATATTGTTATATTAATTTATTACTATTATTATTGTAAGTGTTATAGGTAATAGATGTTAAAAATATAATATATAAACTAAAATTATCTGAATAATAATAAAATAATTTAAGTAAAGAAAAAT
>NW_023641651.1:5000-10375 GCF_015228065.2 Penaeus monodon
TTTTTTATAAAAAAAAAAAAAAAAGATAATATAAAAAAAATAAATAAAATTTTTAAAAAAAAAAAAAATTTTTTTAAAAAAAAAATAAAAATAAATAAAATATAATTAAAAAAAAAATAATTTTTAAAAAAAATAAAAAATATATAAAAAATTTTTAAAAATAAAAAAAAAAATTTTTTATAAAAAAATATATAAATAAAATAAAAAAATTTAAAATTTTTTTTTAAAAAATATAAATTTTAAAAAAATAAAAAAAAAAAATTTTTTTTTTTTTAAAATTTTTAAAAAAAAAAAAAATATAAAAAAAAATAATTTTTATATAAATAATTTTTTTTATAAAAAAAAAAAAAAAAATATATATAAAAAAAAAAAAAAAAAAAAAAAATTAATTTATATAATTTTAAAAAATTTAAAAAAAAATATATTTTTTTAAATTTTTTTTTTTAAAAAAAAATTTAAAAAATTATTATTTTATTATTATTTTTTTTTTTTTTTTTTTTTTTTTTTTTGGGTTTTTTTTAAATTTTTTTTAAAAATTAAAATTTTTAAAAAATAAAATTTTTTTGAAAAAAAAAAAAATTTTTTTTTTTAAAAAAAAAATATATTTAAAAAAAAAAAAAAAAAATATATAAAATATATTAAAATATTAAAATTTTTTATTTAATTTTAAAAAAAAATTATTTTTTTTTTTAAAAAAAATATAAAAAAAAAAAAAAAATTTTTTTTTATTTATATATTATATATTTTAAATTTTTATTAAAAAAAACCCCCCAAAAAAAAAAAAAAAAAAAAAAAAAAATATATATTTTTATATTTTAAAAAAAAATATAAAAAATATAAAAAATAAAAAAAAAAAAAAAAAAAAATTTTTTTTTTTTTTTTTTTTTTTTTTTTTTTTTTTTTTTTTTAAATTTTATAGTTATTTTTTTTTTTTTTTTTTAAAATTTTTTTTTAAATTTTTTTTTTTTTTATAATTTTTTTTTAATTTAATTGTTTTAATTATTTTTTTTTATATTTTGTGTTTGATTATTTTTATTTTATTTATATTTTTTTTTGTTGTTGGGGTTTGAAATAAATTTTTTTTTTATTGTGGTTTTGTTTTTTTGTTTTTAGTTTTTTTTATTTTTTGGTTGTTGGTTATTTTTGTTGTTTTTGTTTTTTTTTTTTTTTGTTTTGGTTATTTTGTTTTGTTTGGGTTTTTATTGTTTTTTTTTTTATTTGTATTTTAAATTTTGCCGTTTTGTATTTTTTTTTTATTTTGTTTGTTTTTTATTTTATTCTATTTTTTTTTTTATGTTGTGGTTTTGTGTATGTTTTGTATTTGTTTTTTATTTTAAAAGGGATCCGGAAAAATAAGGAAAATTATAAACTTTTATACCAAGTCTTTGGAAAACAGAAATTTTTAAAAATTTCCCCATAAAATGTTTTTTTTCCAAAAAAGCTCCCCCCTCTTTAATAAATTTTTTAAAAATTATGGGAAATTCCAATCTGGCCAGCTCTGAAGAGGAAAAGTCAAATCACCAGGATCTTAAAAATGTTTCCCAAACTTAGCAAGGAAAAAAATTCAAAATCCCCTAAAATGAAAAAAAATTTAATTCCAATTTAAAAAAATGTAAAATTTTTTAAAATATTTTTTTCACCAAAATTTACAGGGGTAAAAACTAAATTTATTCAAAATAATTCTTCCAAAAAAAATTAAAATAAATCCATTATTAAAATTTTTACCCCACGTTAATTTAATTAAGACCTTTTACAAAAACCCCCCCCTACCAAATTAACCAAAAAAAAAAAAACTATCCAAATTAAATCTAAAGTTCCCTTTTAACCCCCTTAAAAAATATTTTGAAATAAATTAACCCAAAAAATAAATTTCATTTTAACCGAATCAAAATTTAATCTTAAAACAACACAAAATAAAACAGAACAAAAAAAAAAAAAAAGATAAAACACAAAATAAAAAAAAAAAAGGATTACAAAAAATTTGATTACTTTTAAATCTTAAAAATAAGAAAGAAAAGAGAAAAAATTATTTTTTATAAAAAAAAAAAAAAAACAAAAATTATAATATATTTTATCCAAAAAAAAAGGAAAAAAAATACCTTTAGAATAAACCAAATAAAGGGGGGCAATTTTCTCAAATTAAAAACTTTTTTTTATTTTTTAATCTTTAAAAAAACAAAAAAAATTTTAAAAAAATTTTTTTTAAAAATATTCCGATTAAATTTTTTAATTATAATTGAATTATTTAATAAATAAATTTTTTTTTTTTATTTTTGGGGATTTCAAATTAAAAAATTTTTTTAAAAATATTTAACTTCAAATATAAATTCCCATTTATTCAAAAACCCCATTTTGAAATTAATGAAATTTTTTTTTCTTAAAAATTTTGGGTTGCAAAAGGGGGTCGAAATTTATAAGGAATTTGGTGTATCATTTAAAAACGAGTAGAACCCCAACAGCTTATTTTTTTGCCTTTCTCCGACGATTGCATAAAAATAGGGAATTATTTCAATATAATTAAATAAACCTTAAAAATAAAAAAATAAATAAATCCCGGACCCTTCTCCTTTCCTATTTCCCAAAGGGGGATTTCAAAGGGGTTTTGATTTTCCCCCCCATATCCCTCCCCGGGGTCGCAAACTCAAAAATCCTCTTAGAATTTAAAATTGTATTATTTTATTTAAAATTTCATATTACAAATCTGGAATATATACATTTAGTTATTTAAAAGGGGTTTAAAAAAGTCCTGCCTGTTGGAGGGGTTACATTTTAAAATTAAAAGACAACCCTTTTAAAATTTGTGAAGTTTGGGGTTTTGGCGGAGGTTTTGGGGGAAAGTAAATTGTTTTGCCTTTTTGAAAATGATTTTGGTGCGGCAGTTGGGATCCCAAATGTTTCCCCCCTTTTTTTGGCTTTACTCCCCTCCCCTTTTCGGAAAAATTAAATCAAAATTTGGGAAAAAGTAAATGTAAACTAAATAGTAATTCTTCCTCCCGGGCGGCCCCCAAATGTTAAACCTCTTTGTAGAAAACCCCTTTACGTTTTAGGAAACCCCAAAAAAACCCTAATTTTTAAAAACCCCAAAATTATTAAGTCCCAATTATTACTTTTTTCTGATATTCATTTATTTATTTCCCCAAAAAAACGTTTTTGGGAAAGAGGTTGAAACCAGCCAAAGAGGGAACTTCTTTTTAAAATCTTTATATTAATTTTGTGGCCTAATTTAAATTCCTTTTTTTTGTTTCTTTGTTAATTAAAAATTTTTTTTTCCTTTTTATCTTTTAACCTTAAGAAAAATTTTTATTTTATGGTTTTTTCTTTTTAACCCCAAAATTTTTTTAAAATTTTTTTTGGGTTTGTTTTCTGGGGTGGGTTTTCCGTTGTTTTTGGGGTTTTCCTGTTTTTTTGGTTTTTTTTTTTTTGGGGGAATTTTTTTAAAAAGTTTGTTTTTTAGGGCCCCCGGGTTTTTGAAGGGGGTGGGTTTTTTGGGGCCTAAGTGGCCATTTTTAAAAAAAATGGGGGGGGGGGGGGGGGGGGGGGGGGGGGGGGGGGGGGGGGGGGGGGGGGGGGGGGGGGGGGGGGGGGGGGGGGGGGGGGGGGGGGGGGGGGGGGGGGGGGGGGGGGGGGGGGGGGGGGGGGGGGGGGGGGGGGGGGGGGGGGGGGGGGGGTTTTTTTTTTTTTTTTTTTTTTTTTTTTTTTTTTTTTTTTTTTTTTTTTTTTTTTTTTTTTTTTTTTTTTTTTTTTTTTTTTTTTTTTTTTTTTTTTTTTTTTTTTTTTTTTTTTTTTTTTTTTTTTTTTTTTTTTTTTTTTTTTTTTTTTTTTTTTTTTTTTTTTTTTTTTTTTTTTTTTTTTTTTTTTTTTTTTTTTTTTTTTTTTTTTTTTTTTTTTTTTTTTTTTTTTTTTTTTTTCTGTTCTAACAATAAAATGAAATGAGTTGTTAAAATTTTTTTTTAAAATTTTAAACATTTTAAAAATTAAAAAAATGAAGAAGAGTCAAATATTTAACACCCCTTTTTTGAATTTTTTGGGGTTTTGGTAAGTTTTTCGTATCAGTGCTTCCAACCATAATTTTTAAAAAAATTTTTATTTGCTGTGATTTGGCAAAAAAGACCCTTTTCTCCCCTTTCTTTTTCCTCTGAAAATAAAACGTTTGTGTTTGCTGGTGAATGTATTTGGAAAATGGCTTTTTGTTTTTTTAATTTGGAAAAATTTTTAGTTTTTCCTGCCCCTTCCCCCTTTTGGGCTGATTGTTCCCTTCCGTTTTAAATTTATGTTTGCCATTCAAATTCGGGTTTCCTTTTAAATCCTTTGTGAAACCTTTTTGATTTTAAAAGGAAAATTTTCAGATGGTTTGGAATTTTGTGAAAATTGGTATTTGGGCAAAGGATCTGATTTGAACTCGATTTAAAAAAGAAAATTTTTCTTGGCCAATGTTTAAATTTGAACCCGTTGAGGAATACAAAATTGTTGTAAAAAGCACCAGGATTTTTTTTTTAATGATTTTACAAATTTTTAAGGGAAATTGTAGGGGTGCGAAGCTGTTTTTTTGTTTTAATTTCCTTTAGAATTTTTTTTTGTGGAAAGGCACGTTTTCCTTTGTGGTGTTTTTTTTAAAAATTTTTTTGGTTTTTACTAACAATAAAATGAATTGTTCGCTTTTGTCTCACTTTTTTTCCCCTTTTTCCTCAAAAAGAAAAATTTTTTTTGCATCAAATTTTAAAATTTGTCTGTTCCAGGATGCTTGCCCCTAGAGAAAAAAGGGGGGTTCTTGGGTTGGTTCATTTGGGAAAGGGAAATGTTGTCTAGGTAAAGTTGTTTTGTTCTAGTGCTATTTTGGGTTTTCCTTATTTTTTTTAACTAGGGTTATTGTTTTTGTTTTTTTTTTATTTTGTAATTTGAAAACTTGTATGTCGGGTTTTATTTAAATTACTAAAAAAATTTGCTTTATTTTGTTTTTTATTAAAGTGGGTCATTGCTATAAGGGGTTTTTTTAAGGGGAAACCTCATGTTTGCCTTTTGTTCGTTCAGCAAAACGTTTCCCCTCCCTCGTAGTTTGGACTGCGGATCAGTTGCAAATCTTCCCCCGGGGTGGGGTGCTAGAAGCCAGTTCGTTCCCCCTTTTTTGAATATTTAAAGGTTTGTTTTAAAGGTCCTCTTCTTCCCCTTTTGTCTTTTTCTTGTATCTTTAATTCCTTCCCTTAAAATTTTGACCAAAATTTGATTGGACCTGTTTATGAGGTTGGGTTTTTTATGATTTGGGGTTACGTCTATTTTATTTTAGATTTTTGTTCCGTTTATTTCCCTTTTATAAAAATTTAATTTTAAAATTCCTTTTCCTTCTTTTTTTTTTTCCCTTTTTGGGGGTTATTTTTTTC
>NW_023641652.1:0-10374 GCF_015228065.2 Penaeus monodon
AAAGCGGACAGATCCCCCCTATTCTTTATGGAAAAAAGGAGTGGGGGGACTCAAAAGGGTAAGGAAAATGAAGAAAGAGAAACTACTCCCTTAAAATGAAAAAAGGAGGGAGTAAAAAGAAGGTTATCCTATGATTTACACCCAACTCTACATTGGTAATCAGCATGCTTTGGGGTCTATTATAAAAAGATTTTCAACATAGTAGTCCCCATAGGGGTGTACTACTATGTTAAAATCGTATTATCATAGCCCCCCAAAGCTATGTGATGTACCAATGTAGTATTTGGGGGGTTTTTAATATCAATGGATAACCTTCTTATTACCCCATCCTTCTTTCTTTTTTAAGGTAGCTATTTTGCTCTTTTTCACTTCCTCCTTCCCCTTATGAGCCCCCCTACTCCTTTTTTCCCTTAAGACTAGGGGACTGCGCTTGCATCTGTGCCGGGCCCAAAACGTGCGTGCGGGGAGGTTTTCCAGCCAGTGAAGATAATACAAAATGGTTCCCCCCGTCGACGGGGAGATCTACGCAGGGGGGGAGATAGCCCGATTGCGGGGTTTTGCCGTCGTCAGGGGCGAGAAGTCCGTGCCGGTGTCACCCATTTGGCGCCTGGCGGGGCGCCCCTTTACTCTCCCCACCTCCCTCATACCGAGGCACCGCGTCCGGCTTACGACCCGCGCTGACCGAGGGGTTTGACTCGCCGGGCCCCTCATGCCAAACGCTACAATCAGGCCTTGGTTGCAGCGAACACAGATGGGTTGGGGCCCAAAACCCCTTGCTACCTTTGTCCCCCTTTCCGCCTTCTTTCATTATCCCCAAACTTTACTCTGTATGCGGGGTCCAAGCCCCGGCTCTCCCTCCATTTTTAAATCATCCTTTCTATCACCTCCTTATCCTTCCCTTCTCCCCCTCTTCCCCCCGGCCCCGGTTTTTCTTTCATTTTTGATTTTGATGGGATATCTTAAAAATGTACGTAACTTCTCCTTTTTCTTTAAAATTCTCTCTCTCTCCCCTTCTCTCTCCTCTCTCTCTTTTCTCTCTCTCATTTTCTATCTCTCTCTCCCCTCTCTCTCTCCTTTCTCTTCTCTCCTCCTTTTTATCTGGTTTTGAGGTTAGAGGTCTGTCCCTTGCTGTTTGTGGTTTTCCCAAAACTAAAAGAAAGATTTTTAAAAGCTTTTGGGCAATATGAAGGGGAATTTCGGCCTACCACGTGGATTTCGAGGGGTGGATGTTTGGAGGAGCGACTCGAAAATGGAGTGAGGATTATTGAGTGGAGTTTAAAAAATCACGGCGACGGAAAAATAATGTAACTTTTTAGGTGAACAAGATAATGGTAATTTTTAAATGAGAGCAATAAGGTAACAAAAACAAGGGGAAATAATAAAAAATAAAATAAAAATAAGATGATGATAAAAGGTAGTTTACAACTAGGGAAACAATGTTTTAAATAATTTATAATTATTTTATTCTGTTATTCCGTAATCCTAGATAAGTATTATAATGTAAAAGTCACAAATGTTGCACCCCGAAATTCGTTCTTTGTTTTGATGAAAGAAAGAGTCATTTTATTTTTAGTTTATTGATATTATTTATTATTTTGTTTTATAATAATAATTATTATTATCATTATTATGTTAATTATATTTATTGTTGTTATTATCATTTTATTATTTTATTATTATTATTATTATTTTTATTATTTTTTTATTATTACTATTTTGTTGTTTTTGTTGTTGTTGTTGTTGTTTTTTTGTTGTTGTTGTTGCTGTTGTTGATGTTGTTGTTGTTGTTTTTTGTTTTTGTTGTTGTTGTTGTTGTTGTTTTTGTTGTTGTTTTTTTTGGTTGTTGTTTTTTGATTTTTTTACATTGTTATTATTAATTATTACCCTTATCTTATCATTATCATTATATTATCATTATCATTATATTATCATTTCTTATCTTTCTTTTTCATTATCTTATTTTTATTTTATTATTTTTAATTATTATTTTCATTAATTTTATTTTTGTATTATTTTCTTTTTTTTTATTATCATCATCATTATTGCTATTATTTTATTTTTATTTACTATTTCATTTTTATTAATTATATTATTATTATTATTTTTATTATTATTATTATTTTTATTATTTTTTTTATTATTGTTTTTATTTTTTATTATTTTTAATCATTATTTTATTTTTATTATTTTTATTATTATTAGCCCGTAGTAGTATAGTAGTAGTAGTAGTAGTACCATCATCATCATCATTTTTACTATTATTTTTCATTATTTTTAAATATAAATTATTATTAATATAATATTTTTGTAATTATTATTATTACTTTATTATTATCATTAAAATTGTATTTTTTTATTACCGCGCTTTGTCTTATTTAATCGTTTCTATATAATTTCCATTGAAATTTTTGTTAGAAAAATCGTATCATCTTCTTGCTACTGCTACTATACTACTTTATACCTCTATTCTAATAGTAATAATACTTATTACTACTCTACTACTATTCTCCCACGAATACTGCTACTCCTAAAACTACCACTTTTAAGTATCCCCAAAAACTATTACCATACTACAGTACCACTAATAGCCCATCTACTACTACACCCCCAAAACTGTATGCTACTACTATAATTATAAAAATCATTACATAATATAATCCTATTTTTTTGCCATCATATTATTCTGTAAAATAAAATGATAAGTATTGTTATTAGATGGTAATATATCATTTTAAGTGTACTGCTAAAAATTTTTACTTTTTGTCATGATTTTATTTTTTTGAAGCACACTAATATCTTTTTTAATCACGTCATGAATTTTATTTTTGGTTGTTATTATCATTATATTATTGGAAAAAATCATTTTTTCTAAAATTTATCTTCTTTACTTCGATAACGAAATGATATCCTATTACTTGACGAATCACTGCTCATTTTTAAAAAAAAAAATTTCCCACAAAAAAAATATGGATCATGTAACGTTTTCCAATCGTACAAAATTAAACTTCCTGATTAAAATTTAATTAATGGGAAATCTGAAATATTTCCATTTCTTTCTATCTCTCTCTTAATTCTGATCTTGCTGTCTCTCTCTTTGCATCACTCTGGTTACAATCGTATATGTGTGTATATAATTTTATATATAAATTATACAAAATTTTTTAAATTATAATATATATATATATATAATTATATATATAAAATTATATATATATATATATATAATTATAATTATATATATATATATATTATCGGTTAAATGCATATGTGTACTACATGGAAAAATGTGTGTGCCGTTGTGTGTTAGGTGTTTGTTAGTGGTGTGTGTGTGTGTGTGTGTGTGGTGGGGTTTTTGTGGGGTTGTGTGTGTGTTGTGTGTGTGTGTGTGTGTGCTGTGTGTGCTGAATAATATATATATAACTATTATACATATATATATATATATATATTAACTTTATAACATAATATATATATTATTTATATTATATATATATTTTAAAATAATATAACATAACATATATGTAATATAATACACCAAACCCCTTCCCCCAAGAGGAATCCTTTATCAAGAAATCATTTTCCCGATAAATCCCTTGGGGAAGAACTGAAAGAAAAGATAAAGAAAGAAAAAGAAAGCGGATCTTTCAGAATCACAGAGGATAAAGAAAAGAAGAAAAAGAGACACAGATAATTTTCGTCACACGCGTCAAAAGGGGAAGAAAAGAAAGAAGAACTCAGAAAAAGAACACGAAGAGAGCAGAAGGGGGGAAAAATGAAAGAGAATGAAGGGAAAAAAAATGTAAAAGTTTTGCTGTGAAGTCAAAGAAATATATTGGAAGGAGGGAGAAGGGGGGTTATGTCGCGATTTTTATCAAATGGCGTTTTCATATATTTATATGGTTTAAAAGTACTAACACACAATAATGATGGGAATGACAAAAAAAAAAGAAAAAAACAAAAAATAATGACACAAAATGGTGGTGGTGAAAATTTACAAAAATAATAATGTCAATAATAATGTAGCAATAATAACAATAATGTTATTGATAATAGGGGCATGAAAAAAAAGCAAAGATAATCATTACCACATCTTAACACCCCTCATTATCATCCCACCACCATCACAATTTAATCATCATCATTTCTAATTTTTTTTATATCAAATTATTAATAGTTAATAAATTTTTTAAAAAATGGGGCCCAAAAAATCCAAATGGCAGTGGAAAGAGGACCAAAAATATACTAGTAGAAAAATCAAGGAAGACCACGTAGGGAAAGGGAGATGTTGGGGTTTACGTGTTGTGTCTTACTGCGTTTTTGCGGGGTGATCTTGTGTATATCTTGTTCAAAACACTGGGCCCTTTAGGTGCTTCCTTATTCAAATGCTGATCCTGTTATCAAAATGGTGTGATAACATTCAGTACTTATTTGTGTGTTGTGTGTGTATGTGCATGTGTGGGGTTGTTTTGCATGCTGCATATATATATATATATATATATATATATAATATATATATATATTATATATATATATTATAACTATAAAGGACCGCGCCACACACACACACACACACACAGAGTGTTAGTGATGTGTGCATGTACATGCATTTATATATATATTATTAGTATGTATGTGCATGCCACACACCCACACACACACAACATATATATATAAATATATATATATATTATATTATTATATATATTATATATATATAAAGACATTCATGTTATATATATTATAATATTATATTATTATATATATAAAACATAATATTAATGCACACACACCACACCACACACCACACACACACACACACCAACACACACACACACACACACACAACCACACACACACACACACACAGTTGTGTCTGTGGTGTGGGTTGTGTGCGTGTATAAATAAAAAAATATATATTTATCACACCAGAGGACTGCACACAAAAAAAAATCACCTTTGATAAAAATATCACTTATTATTTCCCGTTACCATACATGCTAAAGCACGTAATGGTGATGTTATAAAGGGTTTTTAATGATAATGATGATACGATGGTGATGACGATGCCAGTGATGCCCCTGATGATGATGATGAATGCTGATGCTGATGGTGAGGTGAGTGATGGGGATGATGAAATGAAAATGCTGATAGTAAAAATATTAATGATAACAAAATGAAAATAGACCAACAAAAACTGAAAATAGCATTTAAAGCAAATGTAAGTTTGCTGGAGAAATCTTCGGGTTGGCCCCCAGCAATTGCGCTCAAAAAAGCACCGTTTTAAAATGCTTTGGTTTGCGTCCCCAATAACTCACGCTGTTCTAAAATTTATACAAAAAAAGGTACCGTGCAGGGGTGCGTCATTTAATTTTTTTGTACTATTCATATGAGCGTTCAAAAGTTAAAGATTACAGTGAAGTTTCAGGACACTTTTTCCCGCGAACTTATAACAGGAAATATTGGGATTTTTTTTCGCCTCGATTTTAATAACATCGTTCCCACTGGGTTCTTGATTTATTTAAACAAGTGGGATAGTGGGGGGGGTATCTGGGGACAGCTTACATTTTCGAAAAAGGGAAATCTGAATGAATAATGACAAGGTCTGCAGGGTCGTCAGCCTCATACTCAGTAAAGGGAATTTTTCTACATGTCGAATATGACAAAAAAGAGACCTGAATAAGTTTACAGTAAATATTGCTGAAAAAAAAACCCGATCATTTTTTTGGCCATTAATTTTTGTTTCTTCGTAAACGGTGTTCGTTGTTACAAGATTTTCAAAAACTGTTTGGGAAAGAAACAACTTTGAGAGTAAAGTATAGCACGTGACCCCGGCATTATGTAAAATCTTCCATGAAATTACTGCAATGATTGTGTTACCCCCCAAAAGAGGGAAAATAAGCGTTTTCTTTCTAAGAGGCAAAATTAGCTTCCTTATTTTGTTTTTTTAAATTAGTTTGAGAGAGAGAGAGAGAGAGAGGGGAGAGAGAAAAGAGGAAGAGAAGGAGAGAGAGAGAGAGAGAGAGAAGAGAGGAGAGATAGAGATCAACCGACCAACTGTATGCAAGGGTTTTATGCCTTTTTTTTTAAAATGCTACGTATTTTTTGCAGTTTCCCTTATCTTCCTCGAGTAAATTTTTTAATGATCGGGTTAAAAAAGAAATCTAAGGGAAGATGCGTCTTGGGATATAAAAAAAAAAAATTTGATGGACAATAAAAAATTTTGATTATAGTTATTTTTAATTCAATTTACTTCTTTTTTTTATTTGTTACAATGGTTATTTTTTGGGGAGGGCAGCTTCGTTTCATTGTCTTCTAAATTACCCCCTGTAGGGAAAGGAAAAGCCCATTTGCCATCCATGCGGGGGGGAAATTGAAAGGGGTACAAGATTGCACTGATGACTTTTAAAAATTTTCCATGTGAAAATTTTTCTCCATTGCTTTTCAAAAAAAAAAAAAAAAAAAATGGGGAGGTGCTACCGATTATGGATTTTGCATGGATTTATAGAAAGTGACGGGAAAATGTACCAAAATATTAAAAGGGTAATGCACGTATAGCATTATTTTCATACTAATTGAAAAAAAATTGACCAAATAGATTTGCTTCGAATAAATATCTAAAACACTTTACGTATCAAATTATCAGCAACAGACCTATGAAAAGTAGAGTTAAGTTTCATAAACTTTATATGAAGTTGAAACATCGAACTTTCATCTTACCTGACACCGTGTCAATTACTATCAGAAAATAGGAGATATTTCCATCAGAAACCCCGGCGTTATTTACACTGTAAGTCATCACCCAATTAGATGACGACTTAGATTTGAAAGTTTAACTTCATCATCTGCGTCAAGCGTTAGGAAACCCAAGGTCCTGCCGAGCTGTAAAAAATTTAAATTTTCATTATTGTTTTCGGGGTAGGAAGGCTGAGGCAAGGACTGCATAGGTACTGAAAAAAAGTGAACAATTAAATTCCTAAGCTGTATGCGTTAGAAAGTCCAGTGATGCACTGAGTATATATAATGTATAAAATATTATTATATATATATATATACATATATTATATAATATATATTATATATATTAAATGTATTATATATTATATATATATATTAAAATATCATCTACATGACATACGTGAAATAAATATATATTATATATCATATAATTATAAGTTAAAATATATAAAATTAAATTTATATATAAATATATATAAAATATATTATATATATTATGAATATATATAAATAAAATAAAAATATATATATATATTTTATATATTATATATATATATATACGAATATATTAAAAGGCAAGGCCAAACATCACCTTAAAAAAAATTTCTTAATGGTTATTTTAAGTCTCTCTTTAAATTATGCGTTCTATACAAAGTGTATATCGCATATGGGCCGTATTTTTTTTTTCTTTGGTTTAAAATATATATACTTTGTTTTATTGGAGAAATGATCTTCTTTGAACAATAAAAAATTATATATAATGTGTATATATATATAAGATATATATTATATAAATAAAATATATATAAAATATATAAAACAAACAACACACAACACACACACACACACACACACACAAACACACACACCACACACACAAACACACACACAAAACAAAACACACACACACCCCACACACACAAAACACAAACAAACAAACACACACACACTTTCTTTGCCTGTGATTTTTTTTTTTCTTTTCGTGTTTCCCACTGCTTTCAACAAGGTGTAATTGACATTGTATATGCCCGGGAAACATTATTTGGAGCAAAGAAGGAAAAAAAAGAATTTTTCAGGAATATCAGACAACTTTCAATGCAAATTTTTCAAAAAAAAAGGGAAATTTTAAAATGCCTGATTATTTTATTTTCCAGGGGTAGCTTCGTCCGGCTTGCTCGCTGGAATTCAGCTCAGGCTTGCGTAGAATGCACAAATTTTCGCAAAGTTAAAAAGGGAAAGAGATATGAAAAAAAATGTTTTTAAACATTCAACTTTTTTTTTTTTTTTACGGGTGCTAAAAATCGGAGTCAGATATACAAAATAACATTATATTATATATATTTTATAATATTTATTTTAATATATTTATATATATATACATTCACATACCACTATATATACATATACGATAACATGCAATACATGCATACATCTACAAGGGGCCGTACTTTAAATCTCCCCCGCCAGCCGGGTGTTTTGTTGCCTAGTTTCGTACTTTGAATAACCAAGCTGGTTTTCCCGACGCTCCGAACTGGCGTTTATTGGAATCATGAATAATATTATTATATATTATATAATAATATATATAATATATATATATATATTAATATATAAGTGTGTTTGGGTGTGTTGGGGGTTGGGTGTGTGTGTGTGTGTGTGTATATTATATATAATATAATATAAAATTATATTATTTTAATATATATATAAAATATTTATTCACTGTAAAAAAACGGACACATAAGTTTTAAAATTGTATATGTACGAATATAAAGCGGTTTTTTAAAATAAAAATATTTTTTAAAAGACTAAAAACTAAAATTTGAAATCTATTCCAACACTTGTCACCTAAATTGGGGCCCCTACTCCACCATTATTTTTTTAATAATTTTTAAATCGGGGGGGGGGCAACTGCATATTGCAATCTTTCAAAACGGGCACTCCTCGACATCGAAACATGGGTTTTGTAGAAATCGCAAGTTTCGCATTTATAGTCTGGGCATAGCCCTAATATTACCTAGGTTCACTCTGTGAAACTGATGTAGCATTTTGTGGTATGTGGAGACCAGCCTGAAGCCATGTCCGCGGAAAATTCTAGAATCACAAAAATTTTTCTTTTTTTTCCACAACTCCCCCTTTCTCCCCCCTTTTTCTTTTTAAACCCAACGGGGAAAAATCTTCCCTATAATTTTAATATGACCAAAAAATCCAAAAAATATTTTTCAAAATCCCTGAAACTGGTCGAACCAACGGGGTTTTTCATTTCAAATAAAATAAAAATAATTTTAGGTACGTTTAAGTACTCTTACCCACTGGCTTCGATTTCAGGGAGACGGTGTATATCCTCGGCTTCTGGAAAAAATTTCGTTCCCAGCCCACCGCCGCACAAAATCATTTTTTCGTGATTGGTGCGGGGGTAAACCAATGCCGGGTGTCCCATTTAGGGCTAGATTTTGCTTAACAATTACATAAATGTTAGGGTTATTTAATTTATATATTTATATTAACACACAGAAACACGCCACGCACGCACGCACACGCACATACTCATGCACATACACACACACACACCCAAGTCGTGCCGGTCCCAGAACCGGGTAAATAGAGATGGTGACCGATAAAACCCGGGCGGGAAAGGGAACGGCAAACCACCCTCCAAACTGCCCCAAAAAAATCTGGAAATCCATGATCGTCAACGCCCTTGTGGGACAGGGCACTAAAAAAAAAAAAAAAAAAAAAAAAAAAATAATATTTTTAAAAAAATATATAAAATTTTATATCCATAATATATATATATATATATATATATTTAATAAAATTTATATTATATATATATATAATTTTAAAACATTTGCATACCAATATACATGATAATATGAAAATAAAAATATATAAAAATAAACAAAATTTATTAACATCACAATATAACATATTTTTTGGGATGCATATTATATATAATATATATAATATATATATATTAATAATTTTATATTTTTTTTTTTTTTTCAAGTGCCTGTCCCAAAGGACGTTTTCGATCAGGTTTTTCCCTATTTTCTTGGCAGTTTAGAGCGGGGGTTTGCCCTTGCCCCCGCCCGGGGTTTTTATGAGTCACCCTCTCTATTTACCCGGTTTTTTAGACCGGGGGACTGACTTGGGGTGGCTCCCACCCAGCGGTAGGTGCAAACAGGTGAAAAGTTTATTGCCCCAAAGGGGAAAAACGCGCCGGCCGGGACCGAACCCCCGAAATCAGATGCCGTCGGACAGCTTGAGTCCGATGCTCTAACCACTCGGTCACCCCGGCCGATGGTTAGTAAAGCTATATAGAATATATATATAATATATATATAATATATATTATTAAAATATATATAAAAAAAATATTTCACACACAAAAACACACACAAAAACACACACACACACACACACACAACCCCAATATATATATATGCAGATAATTTAATTTAATATATAGAGATATATATAAAGATAGATAATGAAATATATAGACGGATGATATAGTAGTATTTTTGTATAAAAATATTCAGATATTTTTTAAATAACTTGGTCCTCTATCTTTTATATTCCCATCCTGCCCAAAATTTTAAAAACATTGTAAAATTTTTTCCCGCCCCCCAATTT
>NW_023641653.1:0-10374 GCF_015228065.2 Penaeus monodon
TAGGTTTAACGGAAAATTTCAGAACTCTGAAAATCTATTGAAAATTTTCATTCTTTTTAACGATTTTAGTTTTCTATTTTTCAAGTCAATTTCATTATTTCCTGATTTATTCGAAATCAATTTTATTTTCATCTATCTGCCAGCACTTTTTCCCCATTCTGTGATAGGCCCGGTTTTTGGAGGGGGGGGGGTTGTTTTTTATCATTGGGGTGTAGCGAGGGGCCGTCTGTTAAATATTACCTTAAAATTTTTCTTAATTCTTGCTATTTTGTTGGTTAATGTTTGCATATAATATTATATATATTATTTTTTATAATATTTATCCTTATTTGTTAAAATTTTTTTTATTATTATTATATTATATTATATTAAATTTTTATATTTTAAAATTTTAAAAAAAATATAAATTTTATTATTTTATTATTATAATTTATTATATTTATTTATATTTATATTATATATTATATTATTAAAACTATATAATTTTAAAAAAAAATAAAAAATATATTCTAAGATATATATTTCTATATCTATATTATCTTTATTCTTTATTTATATATTTTCTTTTTATTAAGTTTTTAATATTTTATTCCCCTTGTACTCTATATTTTGTTATTTAAAATGTTTTCTTTAAAACTGTATTCTTATATATTTATATATGTTATCTATATATATTGTCTATTTTTTTCTATATCTTTCTTTTATATTATTAGGGTTATAATTATTTTGTATTTGTTAAACTGTTCTATGTTTTATGTATTTAATTTTATATAAATTTTTAATATATGTTTTTATATATTAAAATATATGTCATTTTTAATATTATATATTATATACTTTATAAAATTTGTAAATAGTTATATAAATTTTATTTATTACTTTTTATCCTATTATTATATAACATTTATTCATTATTACTATATATCATAATTTTAATATTTATAACACTATACATTATAATATATAATATATGCAAAATATATAATTTTTTAATATTCATTTTATATAATTTATATATGTATATTTTTTATAAATATTTAATTTTTATATTTATATATATAATAATTATATTATATATATATACAAATTTATATATATATATAATATAATATATATATATTTTTAATAATAATATTATAAATATATATATTTTTTAAAATTATTTGAATATGTAATTTTTATTATTTATATTGTTTAAAAAAAAAAGGTATAATACTATTTTTTATAAAAATAACATATATAGGTATATAAATAATATATAATAACATATAAAAATATAATATATAATATATCCATATATATATTTAAAATTTTATATAATATTTTAATATTATATATAAATATATATATAAGGTATTGTCTATTAATATATATATAATATATTAAAAATATATTATATACAATATATTATACTATATATATATATACTTATATAATAATATATATAATATATATATTATATTTTTTTATATATATACATTTAATTATAAAATATTTATATTTGTTATAATTTTTTTATATTATTTAATATAATATATATTATAAATTATATATATAATATATATATTTGTTTTTTGGGTTTTTTTTTGTTTTTTTAATATATATATTATTATTAAAATATACTAAAATATTTTATTATTATTATTTAATTATATTTTTCTATATACTATATATTTTAAAATTTTATAATTTTTATATATAATTTTATGATTCTATATATCTTTATATTGTATTTATATTGTATTTAAAATATGTAATTTATATATATATAAATTTAAAATTAAATATTATTATAATTTTATATCATTATTTTTTTTTTTTTTTTTTGTTTTTTTTTTTTTTTTATTTTTATTTATATTCTATATATATATTAATTATTATAATATATTTAATTTTTTTATTTAATATTTTTTAATTTTATATATATATATTTTCACTATCTATATCGTCTTTATACCATATACTAAAATTATTAATAATTTTTTTAAATATATTTATTAAACCCCCAAACACAAAACCCCAAAAAACAAACCTTTAAAATTTTTATTATTATTAATATTATTATATATATATATATATATTATATATTTTCTATAATTTTATATATTTTAATTTTTTATATATATATAATATATATATATTTTATTATATTTTAAACTATATAAAGAATATATAACATCTTAAAAATTTTTCCTATTTTTATATCGTATAATATAATATATATATATTATATTTTTTATTATTTTAATTATCATAAAACAACAAAACAAACACAACAACAAAACAAAACCCCAAAATAATTATATTTATATTAAATTATAAATAAAATAATATATATATTATATTTATAAATAATTATATGATAATAAATTTATATCTTATTATTATATTTTATTATTTTATATATTTATTTATATATTTTTATTTTATAATATAATATACTCTATTTAAATTTTAATATAGATTTTTATAAATAAATTTAGTGATTTAAAGACATGTATTATATTATAATTATATATATATATTTTTATTATATAATTATATATCTATTCCATATGATATAAAGACATAATATACTTTTAAAACATAAAATATTTCAAAAATTTTACATTATTAATGGGGTATTGTAAATTTTGTATAAAAATATAATTGTATACATTATATACATTAAAAATTTATATATAATCTCATAAAATATAATTTTAAATATAATTTTTTTTATACCTTCATATAATTTTTTTACCCTATTATGAATATTTATATTTTTTTAATAGTTATCCCTTTTAAAATTTTATATTTTTTTATGTTATTATTTTTAATTTATATATATGGGCTATATGTGTTTTTTATATTTTTAATAAAATTTTGTTATTATTGTATCATATATATGCTATATTATATATATATTATTTATTATTTATTTTATATAATATATATTAATTTTTATTATTATATATTATTTTATATATTTTAATTTTTTTTAATTATATTTGTATATATATATGTTAATATATATTATTATTTTAACACAAAATATTTTATATAGTTTTATATTCTTTATTTTTATTATTGTTTTTTCTTTGTTTTAATTTTTATTTTATTTATAATTTTTCTTTATTATTTTTTTCTTAATAGGGATATTATCTTTTTAATTATCTGTTTTCCCTTTTTCCTGTTATATTTTTTTATAATTATTTATATTAATATATTGTTTATTTTATTTTTTTTTATTAATAATGTATCTATTTTTACATTAAATTCTTATATAAATTTGTCTTTCTCTTAATTTTATTTTTATTGTAAATTTTTATGTTTTTTTATGTATATATTTTTAATTTTTATTTTTAATTATTTATTTTGTTATTTATGTTTATATTTGTTTTATTTATATTATTTATTTTTTATCTGTTTCATATTTATTTATTATTGTTATATTTATGTTTAATATAATGTTATATATATTATTTTTTTTTTTTTGTAAAATATATTTTTTATTATTTGTTTATATTTTATTATTTTATAAAATTTAAAGTTCTATTTTTATTTTTCCCCTTTTTTTATATTATGTTTATATTTTATTGTTACTTTCTTAACTTTGTTTTTTTATTTATTTATATCTTTTTTTATTTTTTTTATATTTTGTTATTATTGTTTTTTTTTATTATATTATATATTTGTATAATTATATTGTCTATTTTGTTTTAATATAAAATTATATTGTATATTTTGTTTATATTTCTATTCTAGTTTTTATATTTTTCATTTTGTTATTATTTAAAATATGTTTTTATTAATAACTATATATTTGGTAATTTATTTTTTTTAAAAAAACCCTTGTATTTATATTGTACATTAAAATTTTATATTTTTATATGTTTTTGTTTTTTGTTTTTTGTTTATTTGTTTATATGTTATTATTATTTTGGTTATATTGTTTTGTTATTTTATATCTTTATCTATGTTTATTTTTGGGGCTTTTATTATTTTTTTATTAAAATGATATATTTATATATATTTTTAAATTTATTTTTTTTTGTTTTTTTTCTATGTTTTTCTATTTTATGTTTATTTATTAAAAGATAATTTTTTATTTTTTTTTTATATTTTTGATTTAAAGCCACACCAAACCCCAAAACAAAACCCCCAAAACCCACCAAAAACCCCAAAACCTATTATTTGGGGATGTTTTTTTTTTTTGTGGTTTTGTGGTTTTGGTTTTTGGGGGTTTGTTTTTTGTGTTTTGTGTTTTTGTTTTATTTTTGGATTCTATTTTTAATCTAATTTTTTTTTATCTATTCTGTTTTCTTTTATTTATTGTCCTTATTTTTTTCCTATTTTCCATTTGTTTATTATTTAATTCTATTATTATATTTTTTCCTTTTTTTTTTTTTGTTTTTTGGGGTTTTATTTATATTATTTTTTCTTTTTTAGACTTAATACCTCTTGTTTTCTATCCTTTTTTTTTCCTTTTTTTTTCCCTATTTTATATTATTTTTTATTTTTGGGGTTTATTCCCTTTTTTTTATTACTTTTTTTAGGTTTTTTGGTTTTCTGTATTTTTTTTAGTCTCCTTTTTATTTTTTATTAATTTTAATTTAAAATATTTTATATTAGTATTTTATTTTTATTATTACTTTTGGGGGTTTTTTTGTTATTTTTTTTTATTCTGTATTTTTTTTTCTTAATTTTTCTTCCATTTTTATCTTTTCCTTATTTTATTAAAAATTTAAAATTTTTCATATGTAAATTTTTAGCATTTTTCTTTCCCTTTTTTTCATTTTTTCTTCTTATAATTTTTTTTAAATTCTTTTCCCCTTTATATATAATCTTTCTTATTTTTATCTTATATTTTTGTTTAATATTTATTTATACTATTGTATTTTATTATTTATATATAAGTTAAATTTTTTATAATATTTTATCATATATACCCCAAAAAAACCCCTAAATTTTAAAAATTTATTATATATAAAATTTTTTTACTACCCTTTTTTTTACATTATTATACAATCTATTCAAATTAAAAAATTTTATATATAAATATTATATATTACTATATATTATTAAAAATAAAACAAAAAAAAACAAAACAAAAAACAAAAAAACAAAAAAACCCCAAAAACATAAATATTACTTTTTTTTTTTTTTTTTTTTTTTTTTGTTTTTTTCATATATACCCCTTTAAAAACATAAAAATACCATATTAAAAAATTTCATATAAAATCAATTATATCCCTATATATTACATTTATCCCATATTTATCCCATATACATACTATATTATAACATTTAAAACAAAAACATAATACATACATATTTACTCTACAACTAAAATTACAAAATATAACATAATAATTTACATAATAAATATATAAAATATAAATATGTTAAATTTTTTTAATTTTTTTATAAAAAATTTCCCCCATATTTTTTATTACATTTTATAAAATTATAAACCCCTTGACCAAAAAAACACATATTTAATATATATATAATTTTTATTAATTATATATTATTATATATTTTATATTTTTAAAACATATATATAACAATATAAAATATATTACTATATAATTTAAAATATATAAACATTATATTCATAATAAAAAAATATATTACCCCATATCATAAAAAAAAAACGAAAACCCCATTAAAAAACAAAAAAACAAAAAACAAAAAAAACCCAAAAAACATAATAATATTTTTTTTTTTTTTGTTGTTTGTTTGTTTTTTTTTTTTGGGGGTTTTGACATATATATAAAAACCCAAAATTATAACAAAATTACATATAATTCCCATATATCATTATATCCATTTTAATATCCATATACATTTTATATACATTTATAAAATAACATATAAACAATTTTTACATTTATTCTTATTACATTTTATAATTTATATACATTATATATATTTTACAAATAAAAATATACATATATCACATATTTTTACATATATTTTTTAAATAATCCAAAAATATCCCATATTCAATTAACCCTATAATACATATATACATATATATTACATATATAACCCTTATATACTATTATACAATTATATATATACATATTATATCAAAATTTATACAATATATACAACATTATAAACATTATATAAAAACACATATAATACAATTATTATATATTTTATTATAATACATTTTATAATACAAATATTACATATTTTAATAATTATATTATATATTTTAAAAATATAATTTAATTTTAATATTAAAATATACATAATATATATATACTTTAAAATTTTATTTTTATCAATTATACATTTTATATACATATATATACATATCAAAATAATATAAATTTTAAACATATTTTTATAATTATAATTTTTTTAAAATAATATATAAAATTAAATATAATATATATATAAATATATATTAAAATCTATAATTATATAAAATCATATATCATTAATTCAATAAAATAATATATATATACATATATATTAAAAATATATATACATTTTTAACTTATATAATATATATAATAATATCATATATACCCTTTTAAAAATTACATTATATATAATATATATTTACATATATATATACTATTACATATAAAATTTTTCATATAAAAAAAAACAATTATATAATTTTTATATCTAATTTTTATTAATAATATTATCTTATAAAATATATAATATTTACATATAAAAATATATATACATATTTATATACTATATATATATACTATTATACATATATATATACATATTATCATATAATTAAATATTTATACATATATATAATATAAAATTTCCATTAAAATATTCAAATATATAACATATAATATTAATTATATATTATTAATAAATATTAAAACTAATTTTATATTAAAATAAAATTTTATAAAATATATAAAATTTATATTTTTACTATATTATATACAATATTACTATATATATCCCTATTTTTAAAAAATTATACAATAAAATATATAAACATATATATACAATATTATAATATTATCACTATAATACAATAAAAAAACAAAAAAAATTTAAAATATTATATACCTAATATATAACATATTTTATAACAATTTATTACATATAAAATACATAATAATTTCATATAAAATAACATTAAAATACTATATATATCAATATTATATAATATATACCATAATATAAATATAATACTTTTTATTATCCCTATTATATACATATTTATAATTATATTTTACATTATAAATTTAAAATATTATACAATTTTAAAATTTTATATATAATCATTATATCCTATATTATTTACAAATATAAAATATACATATATTTACAATTTTACATATATTTTTCATATTACATTATAATATTAATATATTATAAAATTTATATATCAATTTAATTTTATACATATATTTAAAATTTCTAATTTAAAAAATTTTTATAAAAATTATACATTAATATACAAAATATTACTATTTTATTACATATATATTTCCATATATTATCATAAATTTTCATTAAATATATAAATATAATTAATCATATATATATATTCCTATATATTACATATAAATTCATATATATAATATATATAATATAATATAATATAAATTTAAAAAATATAAAAAATTTTAAAAAATATTATATAATATATATATTTATTTTCATAATACTATATACAATTTTATTATACTATATATACAATTATAAAAATAAATAACAAAAATTAATTTACAAAAAAATTAAAACAAACAAAATTAATATTTATCATAATATTTTAAAATTTATATACCAAAATTTTAAATTCCAAATTTATTAAATTTTGTTAACATTTATTTAAAAAATTTAATATATTTAAATAACATTTAATAATCCCTATATATCTAAACATTTTAATATTTATCCAAAATATTTCAAATTAAAATTTCCATAATATATAATATTTATTTTAAAAATAAATTAATAAAAAGATATATATAAACATAATTTATTCAATAATTATATTTAAATATTAATTCCATATATAATAACATTTAAATAAAATATATAAATATTTATATTAATAAATAATTTTATTAATTAAAAAATATTTTTAAAATAAATATTTATTAACTATTATTATATAAACTTAATTTTCTATATTTTTATATTTTTTTTTTTTTTTTTAAAATTTTTTTTATATCAAATTTTTATATAATATTAAAAATATATATATACAAAATAATATAAAATAAAACATATTAAAACTTTTAAAATATATTCTTAATAATATACTTTAAAATTTTTAACATTTTTATATTTAAATAATTTTTATAATTATTTATAATTAAAAAATTATAATATTCAATTATTTTACCCCATATAAAATAAAATTTTTTAAATATATATCCATTTATTATTTCCCCCTATACATAAATATATATTTAAAAATAAAACATTTTTAATTATAAAAATATAAAATTATATAAATTCTTTTTATAAAAATTTTATAATATATTATCTTTCTATCATATATATTATCATATTATCTATATTTTTTAATTACTATTATTTATATTTTAATATTAACAAAACCCCCAAAAAACCCAAAAAACAAAACAAAACCTATATATTATAATTATATATATTTTTATATTTATAATATATTTTATTAAATAATATATAAATATTAGTCTATATCCCCATATATATCATAATTTATTAATTATTTTAAAATTTTTACATATATATTAAAAATATTTTTAAATAAAATAAATAATAAATATATATTAATATAAAATTTAACATATATTTTTATAAATTATATTATATATATATTTTAAATTTTATATAAATTATATTAATATATAATATTTTTTTTTGTTTTTTTTTTTTTTTTTGTAAATTTGTTTTTGTATAATTTTATAATTTTTAGTTCCATAAATAATTACTAATTTTTTTATATTTTATGTATTAATTCTTTTGATTTCTTCTTTTATTATAATTTTATAATTAATATATATATATTAATTTTTTTATTTATATTTCTATAATGTATTTAATAAGATTTTATTTTATTTATCTATTTATTATAAATTAATTTTTTTATTTTTAAATTTTCTATATTTATTATTTATTATATATTTTTAATTTTAAATTATAAAATTAAAAAATTTTCTTTTATATTATTTAAATAATTTAAAAATTTTTTTTCTATTTTATTAATTTTCATTAAATATAAAATTTTAAATTTTTAATATATATAATAAATTATATATATTATAATATATATATATATAATATATATAAATAAAAAAAAAACCCGGGGGTTTTGTTTTTTTTTTTTTTTAATTTTATTAATTTTTTTTATTTTCCATATATAAAAAATATATTCATTATATACCCTTTTCTTTAAAATTTTTTTTAAAAAAATTTTTTTTTAAAAAAAAAAAATTTTAAAAAATTTTTAATAAATTTTTATTTTTAAATAATTTAATATTAATTTTTATAATATATTATAATTTATATATAATATTTTTTTATATTTTTAATTTAAAAAAAAAATTAAAATTTTATATTTTTAAATTTTTAATATTTATAAAAATATTTATAAAATTTTAAAAATATATAATTTATTATATATTATACTTTTTAAAATTTTTTTATTTTAATAATAATTAATTATCCCATTTTTTTTTATATAATTTATATTTAAAAGATTTTTAAAAAAATATATATATTATCTTCATATAATAATATTAATATTAATTAAAAATTTTTATTGATATTTTTAAAAAAAAAAAATTTTTTATAAAAACCAAAAAAA
Organism: Penaeus monodon; assembly: GCF_015228065.2. Taxonomy (NCBI): domain Eukaryota; kingdom Metazoa; phylum Arthropoda; class Malacostraca; order Decapoda; family Penaeidae; genus Penaeus; species Penaeus monodon. Next base: position 9,782 of record NW_023641653.1, read on the forward strand.
AAAAAAAAAAAAAATCAAAACACAAAAAATAATAATTAATTAAAAATTATAAATATTTTTTTTTAAAATTTTTTAAATAATTTTATTAAATAATATATAATTTTGTTAAATAAAATTTAAATATTTTATTATCTATATAAATATATATATTATATATAAATTTTAATTAAAAAATAAATTAAAAAAATATACTTTTAATTTTTTAAATTTTTTTAAATATTTAAAATTTTCTTTTTAAAAAATCATATTAAAAATTTTTAAATTATTATATCAATAAATTAAATTTTTTTTAATAATATTTAAAAATTAAACTATAAATTTTTTTATATATTATAAAATAATTTTAAATATCTTTAATATAAAAATCATAAAATAAAATAATTAAAATAAAAATAATTAAAAAATATATATTATATAATATATATATATATATTATAATAAAAATTTTTAAATAATATTATTCATTTAAAAAATATATTCAATCTTTTTTTTAATATAAAAAAAAAAATATCTTATTTATTAAAATTTAATATTTAATTAAATAATATACAAAAAATATTAATATAAAAATATTTTAAAAAAAGAAAAAAAAA
>NW_023641654.1:0-10373 GCF_015228065.2 Penaeus monodon
CACACAATACATACAATTTACACATACATACATACATGCTAATAATATATATATTATATATAATCTATATCTATATCCATATCGTTATATAACCTACATATATTATATATATATATTATATATATATATATATATATATATTATATATATATATATATATATATCATCAGTGTAACCTAGTACACCAAAGAGGACGTTCATCAGGATTTCTCCTGTGTTTCTGGCGATTTTAGCGGGGAGAAAACCCCTCGACTGGGTTGTCCTTAATACTGCAGAGTGGCGTGTGTGTGTGTGTGTGTACATACCGACCAAATTGTGTCGGATATTTATGGTCAGGGACTCCATAAAAACAGTGTCTAGTAAAAATTACGAATACTGAGTGTGATGCTAAGGTAACAGGGTGCTGTAACAACGCCGTTGGCGAGAACCTGGTGAGTATGTGTGACTGCACCTTGACCTGGCGCTCGCCCCCTCCCCGGCGCCGACCGCAGGGAATCTAATCACCCAAGAAGTGCGGACGGTACAACACGCCGCCTCTCACTGTCCTACCATGGATGAGGGTGGGTTACGTGCTCGATGCCCCCCTCAGTAACCAGTGTCCCCTCCCCAAAAAACAAAGAGAAGAAGGGAAAACCCCCAACTAACCACCCCCTCAACCCTCCACTCTATGGGGATTGATTCCACCGAACATAGGGATTTTGAACGATGTGGATTCGACTGCCGGGGGGACCCTGATGCTGTAACGAGGGATTCCACTCGTTCAGACCAAAAGGAAAAATTGTCAAACCTGCCGAATAACACCAAGCAACTGACCAAGGAAATCAAACGGAACTACCACAACAAGCGCGAACCCCTCGCCCCCCCGGCAGAGGTACATATACTTGCCTTTCCTGAGGAACACGACTTTTTCCGTCGATAAAATAAGGTGGTTAGGAGTCAGCCAGGCTTGCCGCCCCTCCAAGAGGAGCCCGCTAGACATGGTGGCATGGGATATGGATATCTCGCGCTACGTCTAATGTACACTAGAACAACAACAATATGTGGCCTTCTGATGATCAATTGGCACTTTTGCGGGGATCTCTCTGCAGCACAAAAGATTGACTTTCAGCCTAAAAAGAAAAAAATACGGGGAATACTTGTTAACAGGTTTTCCTAAGGAAGGCGGCCCGCTGGAGGAAGCACTGCATCTTCCCGGGCGTTTTTAAAGCCCGGATGATCTATAGGAAGGACACCCTTGAACAGGCTCATCATTGTATGAGCGGTGAACAGGCCGCCCCTACAGAGTACCAATTCTTTGGAAGAGATACATAGAGCCGAGCCTCCATTCGACCGTGGTGCTCAGAGGTTGTAGTCGCTACAAGTGTCAAGTTTATGGCCACATAGCTAATATTGCAGGAAAGGACACAGCGTGTGCTGTCTGTGCCAGAGCTCACCAGGCAAAGGACGGCCCTGCAAGAACTGACGTAAAGGACAACGACAATTGAAGCGTCCGCCACCACGTGAAGAGGTGCGTCCCGGGTGCATAGGGCGGAAGGGTGTGAACGGCCCTGGCCCGTAACTGCCCCCACAAACCGCCACGAGCCCCCCGCCCCCCCCACCTGCCCCGACCTGTACCCATCGACCGCGAGTTGCGATGCCCAGACCGAACCACACACACCCCACCTGGGCCGCGTGACGTCCAACCAACCCACAGGAATTCCGCAACTGCCTAGGGGATTCCCCACCTAGGAAACAGTGCCCACAGGAGAAACCATTGGTGAAAAGAAATGGATTATCGGCCGAGGAAATAAGAGCATCAGGCAAGAATTTGCTGAATTGAAAAAATCAGGCGAAAGATTGCTGAATTGAAAAAATGATAATGGATAACAAAAGTGATCGTGTAGGCAGGGAAAATGTGACGTTCTGAATGATGTTATTGATGTCCAGTTGATGTTGAAAATACGATGTTCCCCTCTGATTTATTATTACGCACGACAAAAGGTGAGCGTGTAGACAGGGAAAATGTGCTTTCTGATGATGTTAGTGAGTGTTGAAAAAATACTGATGAGGTCTCTGATATTATTATTCGCACGTGCGTTTCTGATGATGTAGTGAATGTTAGTGCTGCTGACAATACGACTGGGTCTCTGATATTATTATTACGCACGGCGGACCTATCTGAAAACAGTGACGACAGTGACCGTAAAAGTGACGCTGACGCAGAGCGAAGGAACGGCCGATCTGGGACATCACTCAAGAAAATGCTATCAGGTACGGATTATGCGTATAGTATCAATACGCGGAAAGCGCTCAACAGATAAAATAAATAAATACAACCACAAATCCGTATGCAGTACATGAAATAGAATAAAGAACGACTAAAGAGTTTCATCAAACGAAATTTGACCAATCAGTTAAACATAGGGTGTGCTGGGGACAAGAAAACAATTTACTTTTCTTTCATGGCATCTACGGGGTGTCAACCGTAGAAGTAATGACTTCTTTACTATAAGTCATAACACTAATGTTGACGTTAATCGTTACAAGGCCCTTCACATCAGTCACTAAATAAAGAACCGCCCCTAGATTAGATGCTACCACTCCTATACGAACCAGGAATACAGGCCTATTGACTTATGTCATTGACTACCATACACGCATAAGATTGGTGCAGAAATCCTAATGACAATAATGTGCGTATCAGCATTACATATTCCGAACAGCCGTCTGGGTTTTCTCTCTGTACAATGTTATACGCAAGGTGTTAGAAAGTTTCAACGACTGATTCACTGCACAACTTTCAGAATCACGAGCACAATATGCATGTGAAGATTTAATCTAACCATTATACATTTGGAGATAGTCATGCAATGAAATGGCGTACAGTTCCGACATTTTGTGACAACAGATCTATGACATAGATGGGAATACCGACAGGCAAACTCACGTGTCGGGGCAGGCTAGATTATGTAATAGGAAGGTATCTTGTGCATGGAAAACTGTGGTCAGAAAGCATGCTTGCAAACAGAGCTATCAGTGACCACTACTTGCAATATTAACGAGATACGCTGTTTTGATAAAACTTAACAGTCACAAACAATAGGGTCAAAATTTCTATCCCCCTTACCTTTAAGCATCACTTTAAATCACGTATCTATGACTGGTACAATGATTACACAGTAACAAGTGTTGATAAATTTTCCATGGACATGAACAGTGGTCACTGATTACTGCTACAACACTTGGGTGCTGTCCAAAGAATAACCTTCAGAACATCAACTCACAACGCTGCAAACACCCTAAGTGGTCGTGACCCCTACATTATAGGGAACAAAAGCGAGTTCAGGAGCTTTTATGATATCTACTAGCGAGGATAATTACCCCGTGACAAACTTATTGATTTCTTAAGGCTAACAAAAACCTAACGGGAATTAAAAAACTCATTTCAGAAATGAGCACTTTGAACAGTTTTCCTCCAAAGCATTACAATAACACCTCAATGTCGGAGGTCTGGAAAAAAATTATCGAATTTCCGGCAAACCAACTCAACACCCCGCAGGTTACCATAGTCCTCTGCACAAGCAGATATGCCTCCTTAGTCATGGTCTGGAGCGTCCAAATTGGCTCACTTCCCACAAAATTCAGATCACCTTAGTCAATCTAAAATTGCCCGCAAATTTGCCATTTGAGATTGATGTTCTGATACTGACCCCTCAGACTTTGCTGAGATCACTGAGTGGAACTTAAACAATGCACTGATCAAAGGAAAGCGTCGTCCTCCCCAGGTGAAGGATGGAATTACATATAGTGTCCTCCGCCTTATAGCTCAGTACCTGGTAGTCCACTTTTGCACCTATAACAGGTTAAGTTTGTCACAAGGTACTTCTGCCTGGCTCATGGACACGCATCTAACTCATACCCTATGACCGAAATCAAACAAACTGATAAATACCGACCAATTTCATTAACCTATGTTATCAAATTTCTAGAAAGGATTTTTGAACAGACTCCAGGTACAGGTTACAGGTAATTATCTCACAGACTGTACGATTGTTCTATGCGGGACGTAGCACACAACATTGCTTTGAGAGTAGCTTTTCCACACTCCTAATCCAGGGAAGCACACTGATTTTCTTGACCTTAAGTCATCTTTTGACATTGCAAACAGAGCAGTTATCCTGAACAATTAGTAAGCTTTGGCATCCGGGGTAAGATATTGGAACTGGAATTAGAATGTATCTCTCGAACGATCTGCAAGTGTCCTGTTCAGGGAGTGAGAAGTATCCACTTCAACCGTCTTTTGAAACTGGGGACGCCACAGGGAGGATTCTCACCCTATGCTGTTCTAATGTCCTCATGCACAAGCTGGTTGGTCAGATATCCCACTTGGGGAGTGAATCCATTATAGGCTAGCTGATGACATTGCGTCAGAGCATCATTCACAAGTGAGGAATGCAAATACTTCTCGACAGAATCACAGCAAGGCACATGATGGTGGATTAGTCATTTCCGCTTAGAAAACAATGGCTCTAAACCCATGTATCATACCCACGCCCACGTTTCGCATAGGTGACCAGGAAGCTTGACAATGCCCACGAAGTATAAATATCTGCGGGTGATGTAAATGAATGCGACATGGTCCTCTCTCTAAAGAGAACTCTGGGAGAGATTGAAACCTTTGAAAGTCTTGTCGGAAGAGAACATGGCATCAATGTTAGCTCGCTAGACTGTTTTACTTGGCTTTATAAGGTCCCCGTTGTAGACTACATGCACTGAAATTGTTTGCAGTGTGAAGGAGATCCATAAAATAGGTAGTTTGGAGGAGGTAGTGCAAAAATGAAGCTCATGAGATTATCCTCGCGCCCCGAGAACAGCAAGGATAGTACACATGAGATCAGATAAACTTTACCATCCATTTCTGATAGAACTATATTTATTTCTTTTCCACCATTATTTTGGGGTCCAAAGCGTCTGAGGGAACCCTCGTATCTCTCAGATTTCCAACAAACACTGCAACATAAAATCACGCAAGTAGACGTGACAAATCACACACACGCGCGCCCTCTGATACACAAATCTCCATGAACATTATAAAACTCAATGTTCCCATTAGTAAAATACCAAAAGGGTCGCTCCATTCCACGCATGGAAAAAGTCAACAGTGATCGTGCACCTACATGTCTACCGCCAAAAAAAACAGGGTGCATAACTGTGTGTTGAAAGCAAATTGCGCTAAAGCAACGGTAACGGACACACAGAATCTATGGTGATGATGCATATGATGTTACGCCGACGTATCCGTACATCTGGATACAAAGCTGGTTGTGCTTGGCTGTATTCAAAAATGGCTTACTACAACATCAAGTTTAATATGAGAATACAAAACTGGGCCACACTACACAAAACTAGCTGGCAGGTAAACTCCTCGCAAACGGAATTCTTAATGTCTAGGGGCTCTGGAGTAGTGTTCTGTGACTCCTCAAAGTGCAAGTAGCCCTTTCGGAACGCTAATTCTTTCAAAGCATGTGGCAGAGAAGAAATTGTGAGTTGCATTGAATCTAACGTAACCTATGCAACAGAAGCGTAATTTCAGCATTCAGTTTTGTATGGATACCATCTTTCATTTGGCATCCGCAGCACGACCACGTAGACAAATTGGCGAAAGAGCCTGCAGCAAGATATTGTGAACATGATGCTTGGGATGCCTCTTGCTAGGGTTGCACATATATTGAAAAGTTCTCATAAGGAAGAACTAGTAGATCTGATTAACACTCAAAGGGCCTGAAAAAGCGTGTCCATAAGCACTACGATCAGTATAGGGCTGGCAAAGCCTTCCTTATGGGTGGCACCGTAAGTCAAACCATACATTGTGACGTTGTTTAGTGCCAGAATACGTTTAGGTTACAGAAATGGTACTGCAACTCACGGTGCCAGAAGTGCAGAGAACTAGACGTATACTGTGTACGAAGAAAACAACGAAACTCTTGGAGCCCTATATCTCGGAATGTCATGTGATACAGCTGTTTCGACCACTAACATGAGGTATAAAGACTAATGTGAATATTTCATTTCATCTGATACAGTGAAGATATACTCGTACTATACCCCTAAATTTAACTATGTGAATACTCCCGTATGCAAATAACAGTGTTCTTCAAACACAGTGCAAAAGCATATGTACGTATAATTTTTTGTATGATGGATGATTTATATTTTATATTTTACCTGTACACTACATGTTCCAGACTACTGTACAATGTCAGTATATATGTAAAACTGTAATCATGACTGCCCACGCCTAGCAGAGAGCATGGTTGGTAATAAAACTACTTTAACTTAACTTAATATATATATATATATATTATCTATATATATATATATATATCTATATATATATATATATATACATACAATAATATAATATTCATATATATATATATATATTATATATATATATCTAATATATATAATATATATATATATATATAATATATATAAATATCTCCATAAATATATATATAAATATATATATATAGTTAATTATATATTATATATTATATATATCTATATATATCTATCACATACCAATAATCCTCTATGATCTATATATCTATATATCTCTATATATATATCTCTATATTCTATAGAGATCTATAATTTATGTATATATATACTCGTTTTAAAAATACATATAGAGCTAGCGGTGGCCAAGTGGTTAGAGCATCAGACTCAAGACTGTCAAGACGGCAATCTGAGGTCGAGGGTCACAGCCGTGGCACAAACCGCGGTTGATTAGGAAGGGCATCCAATCAACCAATGGTGGCACTGCCATATAATGTCTCAGGAATGAATTGAGAGAGGCCTATGTCCTGCAGTGGAATACATGGCTGCTAAGAAAAAAAAGAAAAAAGAAAAAGAAAACACAAAAAATATATATATACAAACACATACACATATATATACACACATACGTATACATGGTGATACAATTTGACTAGAATTATATATCATCTTTATATCAACTGTTATCATGTCACTGATCAAAGTTTTATAACCTTTAAAAGTAATTCATAAGTTCATGAATAGTTCAATTTATTTAATTTATAGGAAGGTTATATATAGCATAAAGAAAATGTGATATACACTTTATTTTATACAAAAGATATATAAACATGTGTAATATCAGAGAACAGAATTAATAAATACAGAAGCAAGTGTACTTCGATATAAAATACAAATATTCCTCTGACTTTTTTGTTCAATTTAATAATTGTAGTAATGTTACTTACACCGATTTTTCAAGCAATCACAGTAGATTCACACAAGTTTTCCTTACAAATACCATTAAATCTAGATAGGTCAGAGCTAGAACAATGGTTAGGATTGTGTATGATCATGTCTGTCAGTAAAATACCTAATACGAGATTGCACTGGTCAAGCTTTTCTGTGGGAAGTGAACAGATCAGTTCAGTTATGAGCAGAGACAGGTGGGAGGAAATAAAGGTAAATTTGCACCTTACTGATAATTCCCAAATAGATCCAAATGACAAACTATCAAAAGTTAGACCTTTACTCGAACACCTGAGATCCAAATTCAAAGAAATCCCCATGACTGAATATCTATGTGTAGATGAGCAGATGGTACCTTTCAAGGGGAATTCATCTATGAAACAATATATTCCTAAGAAACCACATAAACGTGGATACAAGATATTTGTTTTGGCAGATGATATGGGAATGGTGTATGATTTCATGCCATATGTTGGTAAAATAGAGCCTGTAAATAATCCAATTGTTCCAGATCTGAAACCAAGTGCTAACTCGGTGCTCCATCTTGCTGAGTCCATACCCCCCTTCAAGAATCACAAATTATATTTTGATAATTGGTTTACCTCCCTCCCTCTCATAGATCACTTAGCTTCACGGGGTATATGGTGTAGTGGGACTCTTCAACAAAACAGATTACAAAGCCTGACGTTCAAATCAGATAAGCAACTTCAAGCTTATGGGCGTGGGTCTCATGATGAATGGGAAACAGTGTATGAGGATGGTAACAAAATAACAGCTCTGAAATGGTTTGACAACAAAGCAGTGCATCTTGTATCTACATTTGCCACTTCATTCCCATTCGACAAGTGCACAAGATTTGACAGAAAAATAAAAGAAAGAGTAGAAGTTGCTAGACCATTCATTGTCAAGGACTACAATACACATATGGGTGGGGTAGATTTACATGATCAGCTGATGGCTTATTATAGGATGGCATTCAGATCAAGAAAATATTACCAAAGGCTAATTTTTCATATGATAGACATGACAGTGGTAAACTCTTGGTTACTTTATAGAAGAGAGGCAAACCACTTGGAGGTACCTAAGAGGAAGCAAATGTCCCTGTGTGAATTCAAGCTCAAACTTGCAGATTCTCTTTTGCTAAGTGGAAAAAGTAGAGGTAAAAAGAGACCGTCGAGTAATGTAACAAATGCTGCATACATTACCAAGAAAAAAAACTGGGAGAGCAACTAAGCCTATTCCTGATAAAGACATAAGACTGGATATGGTTGGGCACTTCCCTATCATTTCTGAGAAAAGAGGCACATGTAAGCTGCCAGGATGCACTGGTAAGGTATCAGTGTTTTGCATGAAATGTGAAGTTCATTTGTGTTGTGAATCAAAGAGGAATTGCTTTCTAGAATTCCACACAAAATAATCACAAGAGAAATTATTTTTCCCCATACAAGAAAACTATTTTACTTTGAGTTTTTGCAGAAAGGATTTTTCCTCAGATAAACTGTTTTTTTTCCAGTTTCATACAGGAGGGTCAACTGAGAAAATCATATAATTTTTTGTACAAATGCTTATAAAATGAAAGTTAAGTGCCTTAATTGCATTTATGTTTATATGGTTAATGGTTAAAAGCAAGAGAAATGTGCTAGACATCTAAGGTCATGTAGCACTATAGTTAATGTTTGGGAAGGGTGGTTGAGTTAGTGATTAGTTGTCTAAGCTGGGCAAAGGAATTGGTGAGTGAAAGGGTTAGGGTCGGGTGTGGTAAGGAGTTATATTAGATGAAGGATATGTATGCGTTTGAGGAAAGAGAATAGGTTGTTGAAGCAGAAAGTGTGGGATTCTGAAAGGATGTCTGATAGGTTGGGAGGTCGGTGAAGGGAGGATAGATGGGGGAAAGCAGAGGTACGGGTTGTTTCAAAACGTGGGCACGATAATAGGATGTGAGGGATTGAAAGGGGAACATTACAGAAGGAACATAAGGGTGGATCAGATTGTGACATCAGATAGGAGTGTGTTAGACGGGTGTGGCCAATGCGTAAACGGGCGAGAGCAGTCTCCCAACGTCTGTTCCGATGAAATGGAGCTGACCAGGAGGAGATTGATAGTTTTACAGAATGTAATTTATTAGTGCGGAGGCTTGACCAAAAAGATTGCCGTCGTTTATACAAGAAGGTCTTAAAGTGTGGGTAATAATCCGTGGCTGGATATGTGAGAAGCGTGGTGGTATGATGTGGACATAGAGGCGTGGCGTGCTAGTGTATCTGCCTGTTCATTGCCGGGGATTCCAACATGGCTGGGCACCCAGCAAAATTTGATTGTTTTATGGCGTGTGTGGACAGGTAGAACAACCAGTTCTGGATCTTACAAACAAGGGGGTTGGTGGTGTGTATTGACTTTATGAGAGTTAATGAGTTACGGGAGTCAGTAAAAATTGTAAAAGAGGAAGAGGAAAGTGAGTATATGTGTTTTAGAGCAAAAAGGAGTGCATACAATTCTGTAGTAAGGACACTGGATTCAGGAGGAAGGGAGTATTTGAAAGTACGAGTTGGGAAGATTACTGCAAAACCAGCACCGGAGGTGGATTTGGAGCCATCAGTATATACATGAATACTAGAGGAATGAGTGGAGACATGTCAAGGAAATGTGTGAGAAGGACAGTAGGAGGATATTTGATTTTGGTGGGTCGGGGAAAACAGAAGAGCAAATATGGGGGTGAGGTATGAGCCATGGAGGGACGGAATGGACAGAGAATGGGAGAGGTTGGAGATGAGGGAAAGGGGAATGGGAGAGGAGCGTATCCATGCGAGTGGAGAAAGGAGTAGGTAATCGTGGAGATGAAGCTAAGGTAAGAAGTAGGGGTTGTGGGATATTTAGTTTAGTGAGGGAAAATTGGTTGAATCGAACATAGCATCGGAGAGAGAGAAGGGCACGACGTCGAGATAGAGATGGTATGCCTGATTCAGTGTACAGGCTCTCAACTGGGAGGAGCGAAAGGCGCTAGTCTAGCAAGACCAGTGAGGTGTACAGATGGCAAGGAGAGAATTGGCAGAGGAGTAGATAGCATCCATAATCAGAGGAGAGTCAAGTAACATGAAGATAGGTGCGAA
>NW_023641655.1:0-10373 GCF_015228065.2 Penaeus monodon
TTTTCCTTTCTCCCCCCTTTCCCAATCGACCAAATCCAGCCAACTTGATTAGCCAAAGGGGGAAAATTGGGGAATTCCAACAGCCAAAACCCTTAGGAGATTAAATTAAGATCTTCCAAAGATCCTCATTCTCCTACCATAGGATCGGCTACCCTCAAGGGGGTTGAAAACCAATCTGGATGTAGGAGATCTGGAACCCTTTTGTAGTCTCTTTTAGTAAATCAGGTTCATGTATTCTCGGTGTAATGAAAGAGGTGTTCTCCACCTCAGCATACAGGGACTCCAGGTGAAGACCTGAAAGCCCCAGTACAGATTCTGAGAGCTTCATATGAACCGAGTCTAACATCCGTAGAAACAGTGGGAGTTGCAGATGAATAAGCTTCACATCCATAATCAAGCTTACTAGAAAAAGCCTCGGTAAAAGCCGTAGAAGCGTTGTGCGGTCGCACCCCAAGATAGATGTGAAAAGAACCCCAAAATACTAAGTGTTTTTTGTAGCCTTTACTTTCAACTGTTGATGTGAGGCACCCATGTAAGCCTTGAGTCAAAAATTGGGACCCAAGTTACTTCACCTTTGGACAAATTGCAGTGGTTTGCTCCTAAATAGAGGGAAGGATGGGAATTTTCCTCGTTTGTGGAAAGTATAGCCATGGTCTGCTTGGGGAAAATTTGAACCCATGATATGTTGTCCACTGTACAACCTGATTTATTGCAGCCTGCATGTGCCCTTGCAAAATCCTGTAAGCTTCCTCCTGAGCAGTACAGTGTAAAGTCATCCAAAAAACAGATTACATGAGACAGAACTTGGAACACCTTTACTGTCATTTATAGCAATGGCAAACAGGGTCACACTTAAGACACTCCCTTGTGGGACCCCTTCCAGCTGATCTTCCAGGTTAGAGAAAACTGTTTCCCCCCCAACTCTAAATTTTCCTGCAAGGAAGTTTGTAGAAGGTGGTAATGTCCTCAAAACCAATTTTCATACAACTTCTTAGTATGCCATGTTTCCCAAGAGTATCATAAGCCTTTCAAGGTCAAAGAAGACTGCTAAACATGTGACGTCGCTGTGCGAAGGAATTCTGTATAGCAGTTCCATCCCTTTCAAGTGCATCTGTGGTCGATTCAATCTTCTAAACCCAATTGATATGGAGTCAGCACGTTTTCCTTTCTAGCAGCCATGTCAACCTGAAGTTTACCAATTTCTCCATCAGCTTGCAGATGCAGCTGGTGAGGAAAATTGGTCTGTAATTTCCTGGTGTGGAAGCATCCTTGCCAGGTTTAGGGACAGGAATGATTATAGCCTCTTTCCATGTGGATGGCACTGTACCCTCCCTATAGATCCTATTGAATAGGTCCAACAAGAACTTTGGGAGCTCTCTGGTAAGTGAGATATCATTTGGTATGGAATATTCGTCACTTCCTGGGGCAGTCTTACGGCAGAGCTGCAAAGCAGAGTCATCTCCTTGCGCAAAATGGCAAGTTGTATGGAAGTTCTGCTGCAGTCTACTGAAGAACGACACTGGGTGTGTTCCTGTTCAGCCCGAAGAGTGGAGAATCGGGCGTAAGATGCTCAGAGGGGAAACTCGCCAGATTTAGCTAGCTCATTTGCAAATCTTTTTATCTGTGATGATTAAAGCCATCAATCTTCAAAGCAGGTGGTGACAGTGATGTGCTCTTTCCAGCGATCTTCCCCACCTTGTCCCATACCCATGCTAAGGGGTCCCAGAGTTATCAAGGAGACATACTGTCTCCATGACGTCCGTCTGGCCCTTTAGCACTCGCCTGGCCTTGGCTCGGTCTTTTGTAATGGATCAAGGTTACATCACTGGGCGTCGTTTCAACTGCCTTAATGCAGCTTTTCTGCTCTGACAGCTTGTGGCATTCATCAGGACCACCATGGTACGGAGATCGACTGTAATGCCTGCTACTTTTGGGAATGGATGCTTCTGCTGCAAGGTGAATTCGTGATGTGAAGTGATTAACAGCATCTTGAACACACTGGAAATCATTCACAGATCCTGCAATACTGCAGTTGATCTAAAAAGATTCCAGTCCGCATGTTCAAGTCGCCATCTCTGCACTCCATTGGCTGGAATACCATTCACCTCCTCCAAAAGTATTGGAAAATGGTCGCTTCCATGTAAGTCTTCCATAACCTGCCAAGTGAAATTCATCTGTGAATCAGGTGAGACAATTGACAGGTCTATATTGGAGAATGTCCCAGTTTGAATTTGGAAATGTGTGGGAGTGTCACTGTTCAATAAAACTGCATCTACTCTTAGAGCAAGGACTCCAAGGCCTTCCTCGAGGGTTGCACAAAGTCTTTCCCCAGAGGTGATGCCGACCATTGAAATCTCCCAAGAGTCGAAATGGATGTGGCAACTGCCCAAGTAGATCTTCCAAATCATTTATGTTGAGATTATGTGGAGGAAGGTAGAAAGATGCAACAGTGTAAGGTCGTGTCAAGCCTATTCTCCGACAGCCTTCACCTGCAGTGTTGTCTCAGGGTGGATGGCCTGGACGGGAATATCTTGACGTTAACCATTAACTGCTACTCCTCCTGAGTCCATTGTCAAAAGTCCCCATAATTGGGCTTTGAATTTGGAATCCACTCAGGGAAATCGGATGATTTTCCCTGGTCAATAATCCTCTTGTAGGCCATACACAAACTGGGGTTACATGAGCCCCCCCCTATCAGATGTTGCAGTTCTTCCATTTTTCATGAATTCCCTGACAGTTCCCATGGATTAGGGTATCCAGTTCTTTAAACTATTTTTTTTCATAAGGTGTTTGCAGCAACCTTGGTCAGGTTTGCCTAGTGCCCTACCCTTTTAGCTGTCCCTTTCCCTGGATCGTGGGAGAGTCTTTTGAGGGTTGTTTACCCGTGGAACCCTAGTTTTCCACAGCTTCCTTTTGCAGGCTCAAGATTTTCTTTGCCTGGAACAAAGAACGGTACCGGCGCCTTGGGTGCTTTCAGGGGCATTCCTTGCCTAGCAGCAGAGCCCCTGTGGATGTGGTGGCAGCTGGAGCTGTCACTGTTGAGACCCCTGAGCCCTTCCTGACGGCTCCAAAGACCCCACCTAGAAATGAGCCTTTTGAACAGACTCAGGATTCCTTTGCCTGGGCAAAGGACAAACCCGAGCCTTTGGTTCAGGGGGCTTCTGCATAGCAGCAGAAGGCCCTGTGGATATGGGTTGCAGCTGGGGCTGTCCACCATTGAGGCCTCTTGGAGCCTCACCTGATGGATCCAAACCTTACTACTTTGGGATGAGGAGTCCCTCTTCAAATAGACCCCCTCACTCCTACTCCGTTTCTGGTGGATTCACCAGAGGGCTTTTCAGCAATTGTGGGGACTGAGGGGGGTTTAAAAGAATGGCAGAGTGGGTGGTGGTAAGAAGCCATGGAAAGGCAAGGGTGGTGGGAGGAGGATGGCAGAACCGAAGCAAAGGATTTACCTTGGCTGTGCAACGCCCACGGGCATGTCGCTTTGCCTCTGGAAAACGAACTTTCTCCTTGCTCCTTATTAATCAAACTTCTTTCTCAAATTTTGTACCTTTTACACTGCCTTTGAAGAAGCTTCATGAGCTTCTTTGCAGTGGTAACCACATATTGGACCTGGACAGTTGTCATCTCCTTGATGACCTGTCGTAACCACACTTAAACCATATTCTTGGTTGTCCATTTTCCTTAAAACGTCAAGAGGTTGGCTCCTGCCCATAACCCTGGCAGTGGGAGCACCGCATAGGGTTTGGGTACATATGGCTATTTACCTCGAGGTGGTACCATGCCAACTTAACTGATTTCTGGAAGGACTACGTTTAAAGTTAGAAGGAGAGCTGTTGTAGAACTGTTCCAAACCGTCCCAACTTTCTTCTTAAAACGTTTTACTGGCACTACATATAAAATTCTCTAGTTCCTCTAACAGTTTTCTCCTCAGAATACCTCATCAGGTCTCGAAAAGAACAATTCCCTCACTGATTCAGGGTTTTGTGATTAGAACCGGAAACTTTTAGCCCCGATGTCGCATATCGCACGCAGGACGGTCACTCCTTCGTCTGGTGACGAAAACCTCAACTATTAGGCTACCATCTCGCTGTGGGGTGATGCGAGGATCACGTTTGACATACTTCAACAATTTTTCGATGTCTTCGACATATCAAGATCCATGATTGATTTACACCTTCAATGGTCTTCACTACTTAGGTACTACTATTATGAAAGTGTTTTCATATTTAGCGCCGGTAAGATTTCCTTAGTGGATTGAGGGAGGAACTTTTTCCCCTTCTTACCTGGTTTTGGGAGCCCTGGAACCATTACGATTCCCATTCTTGCCCTTTGGAACTGGAAAGGTTCCAAAGTGACAATACTTGATGTTCCAAGGGAATGGCGGGGGATTGACATAGGTCGTCCAGGGAGAGAGCTATATCTGTGTAAATTTGTATGTAACTCATACAAATTGAATTCTTCATTTCCTCACCCCCCACCCACCATGGAGTCCAACGAGGGGAAGCGATAGTTGGGGCTCAAAATCTCCCAAACAGCCAAAGGGGTAATGAGAATATACGCAGCCACTAGTACAGTACTGATGGCAGTCCGCGGGACCTTGCGCTACCGCTAAATAGTCCGTGCTTGACCCTAGCCATATTTGACCAGCCGATTGACTTTGACGGGCCTTGATCAAGCCGCCCGTCTAACCAGAATAAAGGACAAAGAGGTGTGTTGCTAGCTGCAGGGCGCAGCGTGCAGCAATGCTCAACCTCCAGGACTCCTGTCGTCCATGGTATACGGGATGCCACGACACGGCCAACACACGTGGGGAAGGAGTTCTCCCTGGTCCAAGATGGAATGAACCATGGGTGGGTGCACCATCCCTCTCATAGGCTTTGGTGCAAGCCAGGAAGCCTTTTGTCTCATCCCTCACTGGTGACCCCTCAAGTATGGTAGCCCTCTGGTCCGGCCACCAATTTGGGACCTCAAGCCCCCCCACGCGGCAAGGCGGCTTCCATTGAGGGGGTCTCGAAGAAAAGAGGTTCCAGGCCTCCTGCACCGAGGTGGATCAATGACCAGATTTCTCTTCTGGCCAAGGAACATAAACGGGTCCAGTGAGCTTGCTAAATTGTTATAAGGACGACAGGTAATCTTTTGTAGTTTCTTTAAGTCAACAAGGAATTCAGAGAATTAAAAACTCAGATTCCGTAGTAAACACTGGGAACAATTCCTGCACAAGGTATACCAATAGTCAAACTTTCTGATGGCTACATGTGGAGAACAATAATAGCCTGACAGGTAAGCTCTCAACAACCCGCAGTTCCACAGTCCCACAGAGCATGCTAATATGCTGCTAGAGCAGTGGAGCCAGGAATTCTCAGTTAGACACTAATTGATCCTTCCGACTTTGCCGAAATAACCGAGTGGAACTAGTAATGCCCTTCTGAAAGGTAGGCAATCGCCCCTGGTGAGGATGGCATTACTTACAGCGCCCTTCGACACAAAGGGTTTCCCCCCTTTTTTTTCCCCAAAAAACCGTGGGAACTTCCCCGAATCAATATGGAAAGCAAAACCCCTTTAACTGATTAGGTTTTGAACTGAACTTAGCCATTATGCAACCCCAAAGGGTTCTTCGGGAACCTCAACCCCCTTTCCCGGGTTGAGGGTCAAAAAATAATCTTTCCGAGAAAAAAAATTTTTCCCCCTGAAGTCTCAGGTACTTTACTTAAAATTATATTTCGGTTTCAATGGACGGATATTTCTTGTTCCTTTTAACTGGAAACTTTTCCCATTGTTGCCATGGGTCAAGGGAGCACGGACCAAAGCCGCGGCTAATTCCATTGCTAATCAGGCTAGTTTGTATTGTGACTTAAGTTTAAACTTCATAGCTCCCAAAAAGGGCCCACGAAGAATAAATTTGGCAAATTGCCCAACCCTGAATTAAAAATCCCGACCTTAAAGATCTGAAAACCCCTTCCAATCCAATTTTTCCACCAAACCGGAACAACCTTTTAGCACCAAACCAAAATGAAAGAGTTGGGTTGGGGCCCCGGAAGCACGTCACCCCAAAAGGGTCGTTTTGGTATTCAAGGGCCAGGAAATTTTGGGGAAAATTTAAAAATGTTTACAAAATTTATCATCCCAAGCCCTCGGGTTTTCAGGAAATTTTGGCATCGGTACAGCTTCTCCCTGGGCCCTTTACCTCAATGGCCTAGGTCCTTCCGCAGCTCCATATGATTCGTGAGTCCCAGGACTCCTTGGGGCCGCGGTGGGGGGGTTGAGTCCCAAATTGGCCGACCAGAGGGCTACCCATACTGGAGGGGTCCCAGTGAGGAGAGACAAAAGGCTTCCTGGTGCACCAAGGCCTATGAGAGGGGATGGTGTACCCACCCCTGTTCATTCCATCTTGGACCAGGAGAACTCTCCACGGTGTTTGCGTCTGCACCCGTATTACCAGGAGACAGAGTCCTGGCGGTTGAGCGTGCTGCACGCTGCGCCCTGCAGCTAGCACACACCTCTTTGGTCCTTATTCTGGTTAGACGGGTGGCTTGATCAAGGCCGGTCAGTCAATGGCTGGTCAAATATGGCTAGGGTCAAGCAGGCACTATTCAGTCGGTAAGCGCTAGTCCCGCGACTGCCATCAGTACTGTAATAGTGGCTGCGTATATTTTCCTCATTACCCTGTGGCTGTTGGGAGATTTTGAGCCCATATAGCTTCCCTCGTTGGACTCCATGTGGGTGTGGGGGAGGAAATGAAGAATTCTAATTTGTATGAGTACTACAAATTTACAAAGATCTAGTTTCTCTCCCTGACGACCTATGCAATCCCCGCCATTCCTCTGGACATCACATTTGTCACTCTGGAACCTTTCCAGCTTCCAAAGGGCAAGAATGGGAATCGTAATGGTTCCCGGGCTCCCAAACCAGGTAAGGAGAAATGTCCTCCTCAGTCCACTAAGGAAATCTTACCTATTTCATATAGTAAGTACCTAGTAGTGAAGACCGTTGATGGTGTATCAATCATGGATCTTGATATTTTTGAAGTACATCGAAAATAGTTGAGGTATGTCACGTGATCCTCGCATCACCCCACAGCGGATTGGTAGCCTGAATAGTTGAGGTTTCGTCACCAGAGAGAGTGACCGTCTGCGTGCAATGAAACATCCTGGGGCTAAAGTTTCATGTTCTCCTCACAAAACCCTCAACCCAGTGTAGGGAATTGTCTTTTCCCGAGACCTGATGAGGTATTCTGAGGAAACTGTTAGAGGAACTAGAGAATTTTTTAATGTAGTGGCAGTAAAACGTTTTAAGAAGAAAGTTGAGGTTTGGAACAGTCGACACCAGCTCTCTTCTAACTTTAACACGTTGGGTCCTTCCAGAATCAGTTAAGTTGGCATGGTACCACCTCAAGGTAAAGCCATATGTGCCCAACCCTATGCGGTGCTTCCACTGCCAGGGTTATGGGCATGGAGCCAACTCTTGCCGTTTTAAGGAAAATGGACAACCAAGAGTATGTGTAAAGTGTGGTACAACAGGTCATCAAGGAGATGACAACTGTCCAGGTCCAATATGCTGTTACCACTGCAAAGAAGCTCATGAAGCTTCTTCAAAGCAATGTAAAAGGTACAATTTGAAAAAGAAGTATTGGTAATAAGGAGCAAGGAGAAAGTTAGTTTTTCCAGAGGCAAAGCGACGTGCCCGTGTGCTGTTTGCACAGCCAGGTAAATCCTTTGCTTCGGTTCTAGCCCATCCTCCTTCCCACCAACCCTTGCCCTCCAATGCTTCTTACACCACACACTCTGCCACTTCCTTTAAACCCCAGTCCCCAATTGCTGAAACTGCCTCTGGTGAATTCCACCAGAAACGGAGTAGGAGTGAGAGGTCTATTGAGGAGACTCTTCCTCCCAAAGTAAGGTCTTTGGAGCCATCAGGCAGGGCTCCAGAGGCCTCAACGGTGACAGCCCCCAGCTGCCACACATCCACAGGGCCATCCGCTGCTAGGCAGAATGCCCCTGAAGTAAAGGCTCGGTTTGCCCTTTGCCCAGGCAAAGGAAAACCTGAGCCTGTTCAAAGAATTTTTCCTTTGAACCTAGTCCAGGGTCTCAAAGACTCCGCTGCCACACATCCACAGGGGCCTCCGCTGCTAGGCAGAATGCCCCTGAAACACAGGCTCAGGTCCCTTCTTTGCCCAGGCAAAAAATCCTGAACCTGTCCAAAGGAAGCCTGTGGAAACTAGTTCCACTGGTAAACAACCACTCAAAAGTCTCCCAAGATCCTGGAAAGGGACGCCTAAAGGTTGGGCAAACCTTGACCCAGGTGCTTTCCAAACACCTTATGAAGAAATATCTAAAGAACTGGATACCCTAATCCAATGGAACTGTCAGGAATTCATGCAAATGGGAAGAACTGCAACATCTGATAGCTTCATGTAACCCAGTTTGTGTATGCCTACAAGAGTTATGCCAGGGAAAATCTCCATTTCCTGAGAGGATTCCAAATTCAAGCCCATTATGGGACTTTTGCAATGGACCTCATGGAGGATAGCAGTAATGGTACGTCAGGATATTCCCTTCCAGGCCATCCACCTGCAGACACACTGCAGTGAAGCTGTGAGAATAGGCTTGACACGACCTTACACTGTTTGCATTCCTCAACCTTCCTCCACATAATCTCAACATAATGATTTGGGAAAATCTACTTGGCAGTTGCCACATCCATTTCCTACTTGGAGATTTTAATGGTCGGCATCACCTCTGGGGAGACACTTTGTGCAACCCTCGAGGAAGGGCCTTGGAGTCCTTGTTCTTAAGAGTAGATGCAGTTTTACTGAACAGTGACACTCCCACACATTTCCAATTCAAACTGGGACATTCTCCAATATAGACCTGTCAATGGTCTCACCTGATTCACAGTGAATTTCACTTGGCAGGTCATGGAGACTTACATGGAAGCGACCATTTTCCAATAATTTTGGAGGAGGTGAATGGTATTCCAGCAATGGAGTGCAGAGATGGCGACTTGAACATGCGACTGGAATCTTTTTAGATCAACTGCAGTATTGCAGGATCTGTGAATGATTTCAGTGTGTTCAAGATGCTGTTAATCACTTCACATCACGAATTCACCTTGCAGCAGAAGCATCCATTACCGTCGACCTCCAGTACCATGGTGGCCTGATGAATGCCAACAAGTTGTCAGAGCAAGAAAAGCTGCATTAAGGCAGTTGAAACGACGCCCCAGCATTGTAACCTTGATCCATTACAAAAAGACCCGAGCCAAGGCCAGCGAGTGCTAAGGAGGCTAGACGGACGTCTGGAGACAGTATGTCTCCTCGATTAACTCTGGGACCCCCTTAGCATGGTTATGGGACAAGGTGCGTAAGATCGCTGGGAAGAGCACATCCCCTGTCACACCTGCTTTGAAGATGATGGCATAATCATCACAGACAAAAAGATGTTGCTAATGAGCTAGCTAAATCCATGGCAGAGATCTCCTCTGGAGCATCTTACACTGCTCGATTCTCCACTCTTCGGGCTGAACAGGAAACACCCAGTGTCTTCTCAGTAGGACTGCAGCAGAACTTCCATACACTTGCCATTTTTGCCAAGGAGATGGACTCTGCTTTGCAGCTCTGCCGTAGACTGCCCCAGGAAGTGACGATATTCCATATCCAAATGATATCTCACTTACGCGGGGAGCTCCCAGAAGTTCCTGTTGGACTCATTCAATAGGATCTATAGGGAGGGTACAGTGCCATCCCCATGGAAGGAGGCTATAATCATTCCTGTTCCTAAACCTGGCAAGGATGCTTCCACACCAGGAAATTACAGACCAATTTCTCTCACCAGCTGCATCTGCAAGCTGATGGAGAAAATGGTAAACTTCAGGTTGACATGGCTGCTAGAAAAGGAAAACGTGCTGACCCATATCAATATGGCTTTAGAAAATTGAGATCGACCACAGATGCACTTGTGAGGATGGAAACTGCTATACAGAATTCCTTCGCACAGCGACGTCACATGTTAGCAGTCTTCTTTGACCTTGAAAAGGCTTACGATACACTTGGAAGCATGGCATACTCATGAAGCTGTATGACATTGGTTTAAGAGGAGCATTACCTACCTTCATACAAAGCTTCCTTGCTAACAGGAAGTTTAGAGTTTGGGTGGGAAACAGTTTCTCTAACCTGGAAGATCACTGGATGGGGTCCCACAAGGGAGTGTCTTAAGTGTGACCCTGTTTGCATTGCTATAAATGACATTGTAAAGGTTGTTCCAAGTGCTGTCTCATGTAATCTGTATGTGGATGACTTAACACTTTATTGCTCAGGAGGAAGCTTACAGGATCGTGACTCAAGACGAAAAAATGGTCATCTTCCTCTATTT
>NW_023641656.1:0-35000 GCF_015228065.2 Penaeus monodon
TTTTCCAGGAGGGGGGTTTTTTTAAAAGAAAAGGGGGGGGGTTTTTTAAAAAGGTAAAAAATAATTAATTTTTGGGGGGGGGGGGGTTTAGGGTGGGGGTGAGGATTGTCCAAAAGGAACAGTTTTAGAAGGTGTTTAGGGGGGGGGTTAACCAAGAGGCTTTGGGGAATAAAGAAAGGGGGGGGGGGGGGGGGGGGTTCCTAAAAAGGGGGGGTTTAGGGTTTTTAAGGGAAATTATAGGGGAAGCTAAGGGGGTGGGTTTGGGGAGTTTGGGAAAGGGGGGGAAAAGGGTTTTGGGAAAAAATTTGGGAAAGGGTTGGCCGTACTTGAAGAGGTAGTTGATCATAGAGGGGAGCTGGATAAGTTGCGAGGTCTGTGGAAGAGCTGGGGTGATTGGAGAGTAGTTGTTTCTCACTGGTGCTGGAGCTAGAAGAGTGATAACCAGAGGAATCAGTTGGAAAATGGTCGATTGGAAGGAGGGGTGGTTAATCCACAGAGGAGCTAGAAGAAATGGTGGGCTCCAAAGGGAGCTGGATGGAGGGGGTACCTTGAAGAAGGTTAGTGTTATTTGAAAAGGTTTCTGAGCCCGTGGAAGAACTTGAGTTCAGTAAGGAGCTGGTTTTCCCCATGTGTGGTAGTTGAGGTGAGGTTAATTGGAGAGTGGTGGAATCCAAGAGATGTTGGAAAAGTTGAAAGAAAGGGGGTTGTGTTCCTACTGAGAGGTACTTGATTCCATAGAGGAGGTGGTATAAGCGGGAAGTCTGTGGAAGAAAGGGAGTAGATTGAAGGAAAGTGGTTGTTATCATCACTGGGCTGGGCTAGGGGGAAGTGGTTGGGAATCCAAAAAGAGGTGGTTTTTTCCTCACTGGTGCTGGAGCTAGTTTGGGGTAGTTGAATCCACAGAGGAATTTAGTGTGGGGAATGGTTGTGGGGACGTAGGGGCGTGGTTGAATCCATAGAGGGCTTGGGGAAGGTAGAACTGTGGGGGCTCCAAAGTGAGCTGGAGAAGAGTAGCCTTTAAGAGGTTGGTCCGTACTTAAGAGGTGGTCGATTCCATAAGGAGGAGGTTTTTAAGTTGGAGAGTCGGGGGAAGAGCTGGGAGATTGAAGAAAGGGGTGGTTCCCCACGGTGGCCCGGAGCTAGCTGGAGTCTTGAATCCACAGAGGGAAACAAGTGGGGGAAGTGGTCGATTGGAAGGAGGACAGGTTGAATCCATAGAGGACTTGGGATAGTAAAGAAATGGAGGACTCCAAAGGGAGCTGGATGAGGAGTAGGGCCGAAGAAGAGCTGGTAGGGAAATTAAAGAGGTTTCTATGGAAGAGTGTGAGTAAGTAGAGGAGGGAGGGGTCCTCGTAGTGGTAGGGTTTAGGTGAGGTAATTGGAGAAGTGGTCGAATCCAAGGGGTGATGTGGAAGACTTGAAAAGGAAGTGGTTGTGTCGTCCTTGAAGAAAGGGAGTTGATTCCATAGAGGGGAGCTGGAGGTCATGGAGAGTCTGGGGGAAAGCAAAAGACTGAAATGTAGTTGGGTTTTCCCCACTGGTGCTGGAGCTAGGTGAGGTAGTGAATCCACAAGAGGAATCAGTTGAGAGGTGGCGACTGGAAGGTTGAATCCATGGAGGAGCTTGGAAAGTAGAAAAAATGGGGTGGGCTCCAAGAGGACTGGTGTAAGTTGAAGAGGTTTCTGTTGGAGGAGCTTTAGTTAGTAGAGGAGGGGGAATCGTCAGTGGTGTAGTTGAGGGGAGGTAATTTTGGGGAGTGGTGGGGAAACCAAAGGGTGTTGTGGAAAGGTAATTGGAAGGGTCCGTGGAAAACTGGAGTAGATTGAAGACATGGTGGGTTTCCTCAATGGTGGGAGCTAAGCGAAGTATTGGGAATCCAAAGAGGATTTTAGTGGAGAAGTGGTCGATTGGAAAGGGGGAGTGGTTGAATCCCCTAGGGAGCTTGGAAAGTAGGAAGAAATGGTGGGCTTTCCCAAAAGGGGGAGCTGGATGAGGGTAGCCTGGGAAGAGTGGTGTCGTTGAAGAGGTTTCTTGGAAGAGCTCGAGTTAAGTTAGACGAGGTGGAGTTTCCTCAGGTGTGGTAGTTGAAAGGGGATGTCCCTCGGAGAAGTGGTTCGACTCCAAGGAGGATGTGAACAACTTGAAGAAGGGTTGTCCCAAAATTGACGAGGTGGTTGATTTCCATAGAGGAGTGGTAAAAATGGGAGTTGTTGGAAGAGGGTGAAGTAGATTGAAGACGTGGTTGGTTTCCTCATGGGTGCTGGGGGCGGTGGAGGTGTTAATCCACAGGAGGAATCAGTTGGAGAAGTGGTCGATTGGAAGGGGGACGTGGTTGAATCCATAGAGGAGCTTGGGAAGTAGAAGAAATGGTGGGCTCCAAGAGGAGCTGGACGAGGAGTAGCCTGAAAGAAGAGCTGGTGTAAGTTGAAGAGGTTTCTAAGCCCACGGAAGAGCTTGAGTAAGTAGAGGAGCTGGAGTCCTCAGTGGTGGTAGTTGAGGTGATGTCAGTTGGAGAAGTGGTGGAATCCAAGGATGATGTGGAAAAGCTTGAAGAAGGGGTTGTGTCCGTACTTGAAGAGGTAGTTGATTTCCATAGAGGAGCTGGAGTAAGTTGGAGAGTCTGTGGAAGAGCTGGAGTAGATTGGAGATGTAGTTGTTTCATCACTGGTGCTGGAGCTAGGTGAAGTGGTTGAATCCACAGAGGAGATCAGTTGGAGGAAGTGGTCGATTGGAAGGAGGAGGGTGGTTGAATCCACAGAGGAGCTAGAAGAAATGGTGGGCTCCAAAGAGGAGCTGGATGAGGGAGTAACCTGAAGAAGGGTTAGTGTATGTTGAAGAGGTTTTGAGCCTGTGGAAGAACTTGAGTCAGTAGAGGAGCTGGATTCCTCAGTGGTGGTAGTTGAGGTGAGGTAAGTTGGAGGAGTGGTGGAATCCAAAGATGATGTGGAAAAAAGTTGAAGAAGTGGTTGTGTCCATACTTGAAGAGGTACTTGATTCCATAGAGGAGGTGGTATAAGCGGGAGAGTCTGTGGAAGAAATGGAGTAGATTGAAGACGTGGTTGTTATCTCCACTGGTGCTGTGAGCTAGGTGAAGTGGTTGAATCCACAGAAGAGGTGGTTGTTTCCTCACTGGTGCTGGAGCTAGTTGGAGTAGGTTGAAATCCACAGAGGAATCAGTGTGAGAACTGGTTGTGGGGACGTAGGGCGTGGTTGAATCCATAGAGGAGCTTGGCAAGGTAGGAACTGGTGGGGTCCAAAGATGAGCTGGATGAAGAGTAGCCTGAAGAGGTTGGTCCGTACTTGAAGAGGTGGTCGATTCCATAGAGGAGGTGTTGTAAGTTGGAGAGTCTGTGGAAGAGCTGGGGTAGATTGAAGACGTGGTGGTTTCCTCACTGGTGCTGGAGCTAGCTGGAGTACTTGAATCCACAGAGGAATCAGTTGGAGAAGTGGTCGAATGGAAGGGAGGACATGGATGAATCAATAGAGGAGCTTGGATAGTAGAAAACTGATGGGCTCCAAAGAGGAGCTGGATGAGGAGTAGCCTGAAGAAGAGCTGGTAGAAGTTAAAGAGGTTCTATGGAAGAGTGTGAGTAAGTAGAGGAGGTGGAGTCCTCAGTAGTGGTAGTTGAGGTGAGGTAAGTTGGAGAAGTTGGTCGAATCCAAGGATGATGTGGAAGAGCTTGAAGAAGTGGTTGTGTACGTCCTTGAAGAGGTAGTTGATTCCATAGAGGAGCTGGAGTCAGTTGGAGAGTCTGTGGAAGAGCTGGAGTAGACTGAAGATGTAGTTGTTTCTCTCACTGGTGCTGGGAGCTAGGTGAGGTAGTTGAATCCACAGAGGAATCAGTTGGAGAGGTGGTCGACTGGAAGGTTGAATCCATGGAGGAGCTTGGAAAAGTAGAAGAAATGGTGGGCTCCAGAGAGGAGCTGGTGTAAGTTGAAGAGGTTTCTGTGGGAGAGCTTGAGTAAGTAGAGGAGGTGGAATCGTCAGTGGTGGTAGTTGAGGGAGGTAAGTTGGAGAAGTGGTCGATTGGAAGGAGGATGTGGTTGAATCCATAGAGGAGCTTGGGAAAGTAGAAGAAATGGTGGGCTCCAAAGAGGAGCTGGATGAGGAGTAGCCTGGAGAAGAGCTGGTGTACGTTGAAGAGGTTTCTATGGAAGAGCTCGAGTAAGTAGACGAGGTGGAGTCCTCAGTGGTGGTAGTGAGGTGATGTCAGTCGGAGAAGTGTCGACTCCAAGGAGGATGTGAACAAACTTGAAGAAGTGGTTGTGTCCGCATTTGACGAGGTGGTTGATTCCATAGAGGAGGTAGGGTAAGATGGAGAGTCTGTGGAAGAGCTGAAGTAGATTGAAGACGTGGTGGTTTCCTCAGTGGTGCTGGAGCCTGGTGAGGTAGTCGAATCCACAGAGGAATCAGTTGGAGAAGTGGTCGATTGGAAGGGGGACGTGGTTGAATCCATAGAGGAGCTTGGGAAAGTAGAAGAAATGGTGGGCTCCAAAGAGGAGCTGGACGAGGAGTAGCCTGAAGAAGAGCTGGTGTAAGTTGAAGAGGTTTCTAAGCCCACGGAAGAGCTTGAGTAAGTTGGAGAGTCTGTGGAAGAGCTGGAGTAGATTGGAGATGTAGTTGTTTCATCACTGGTGCTGGAGCTAGGTGAAGTAGTTGAATCCACAGAGGAATCAGTTGGAGAAGTGGTCGATTGGAAGGAGGAGGTGGTTGAATCCACAGAGGAGCTAGAAGAAATGGTGGGCTCCAAAGAGGAGGCTGGATGAGGAGTAACCTGAAGAAGGGTTAGTGTATGTTGAAGAGGTTTCTGAGCCTGTGGAAGACACTTGAGTCAGTGAGGAGCTGGATTCCTCAGTGGTGGTAGTTGAGGTGAGGTAAGTTGGAGGAGTGGTGGAATCCAAAGATGATGTGGAAAAAGTTGAAGAAGTGGTTGTGTCCATACTTGAAGAGGTACTTGATTCCATAGAGGAGGTGGTATAAGCGGGAGAGTCTGTGGAAGAAATGGAGTAGATTGAAGACGTGGTTGTTATCTCACTGGTGCTGGAGCTAGGTGAAGTGTTGAATCCACAGAAGAGGTGGTTGTTTCCTCACTGGTGCTGGAGCTAGTTGGAGTAGTTGAATCCACAGAGGAATCAGTGTGAGAACTGGTAGTGGGGACGTAGGGCGTGGTTGAATCCATAGAGGAGCTTGGCAAGGTAGAAATGGTGGGCTCCAAAGATGAGTGGATGAAGAGTAGCCTGAAGAGGTTTTTCCGTACTTGAAGAGGTGGTCGATTCCATAGAGGAGGTGTTGTAAGTTGGAGAGTCTGTGGAAGAGCTGGTGGTAGATTGAAAGACGTGGTGGTTTCCTCCACTGGTGCTGGAGCTAGCTGGAGTACTTGAATCCACAGAGGAATCAGTTGGAGAACTAGGTCGAGAGGAAGCAGGACATGGTTGAATCCATAGAGGAGCTGGGATAGTAGAAGAACTGATGGGCTCCAAAGAGGAGCTGGATGAGGAGTAGCCTGAAGAAGAGCTGGTAGAAGTTAAAGAGGTTTCTATGGAAGAGTGTGAGTAAGTAGAGGAGGTGGAGTCCTCAGTAGTGGTAGTTGAGGTGAGGTAAGTTGGAGAAGTGGTCGAATCCAAGGATGATGTGGAAGAGCTTGAAGAAGTGGTTGTGTCCGTCCTTGAAGAGGTAGTTGATTCCATAGAGGAGCTGGGAGTCAGTTGGAGAGTCTGTGGAAGAGCTGGAGTAGACTGAAGATGTAGTTGTTTCCTCACTGGTGCTGGAGCTAGGAGAGGCAGTTGAATCCACAGAGGAATCAGTTGGAGAGGTGGTCGACTGGAAGGTTGAATCCATGGAGGAGCTTGGAAAAGTAGAAGAAATGGTGGGCTCCAGAGAGGAGTGGGTAAGTTGAAGAGTCTGTGGAAAAGCTGGAGTAGATTGAAGACATGGTGGCTTCCTCACTGGTGCTGGAGCTAAGCGAAGTAGTTGAATCCAAAGAGGATCAGTTGGAGAAGTGGTCGATTGGAAGGAGGATGTGGTTGAATCCATAGAGGAGCTTGGGAAAGTAGAAGAAATGGTGGGCTCCAAAGAGGAGCTGGATGAGAGTAGCCTGGGAGAAGAGCTGGTGTACGTTGAAGAGGTTTCTATGGAAGAGCTCGAGTAAGTAGACGAGGTGGAAGTCCTCAGTGGTGGTAGTTGAGGTGATGTCAGTCGGAGAAGTGGTCGACTCCAAGGAGGATGTGAACAAACTTGAAGAAGTGGTTGTGTCCGCATTTGACGAGGTGGTTGATTCCATAGAGGAGGTAGGGTAAGATGGAGAGTCTGTGGAAGAGCTGAAGTAGATTGAAGACGTGGTGGTTTCCTCAGTGGTGCTGGAGCCTGGTGAGGTAGTCGAATCCACAGAGGAATCAGTTGGAGAAGTGGTCGATTGGAAGGGGGACGTGGTTGAATCCATAGAGGAGCTTGGGAAGTAGAAAGAAATGGTGGGCTCCAAAGAGGAGCTGGACGAGGAGTAGCCTGAAGAAGAGCTGGTGTAAGTTGAAGAGGTTTCTAAGCCCACGGAGAAGCTTGAGTAAGTAGAGGAGCTGGAGTCCTCAGTGTGGTAGTTGAGGTGATGTCAGTTGGAGAAGTGGGTGGAATCCAAGGATGATGTGGAAAAGCTTGAAGAAGGGGTTGTGTCCGTACTTGAAGAGGTAGTTGATTCCATAGAGGAGCTGGAGTAAGTTGGAGAGTCTGTGGAAGAGCTGGAGTAGATTGGAGATGTAGTTGTTTCACACTGGTGCTGGAGCTAGGTGAAGTAGTTGAACCACGAGGAATCAGTTGGAGAAGTGGTCGATTGGAAGGAGGAGGTGGTTTGAATCCACAGAGGAGCTAGAAGAAATGGTGGGCTCCAAAGAGGAGCTGGATGAGGAGTAACCTGAAGAAGGGTTAGTGTATGTTGAAGAGGTTTCTGAGCCTGTGAAGAACTTGAGTCAGTAGAGGAGCTGGATTCCTCAGTGGTGGTAGTTGAGGTTGAGGTAAGTTGGAGGAGTGGTGGAATCCAAGATGATGTGGGAAAAAGTTGAAGAAGTGGTTGTGTCCATACTTGAAGAGGTACTTGATTCCATAGAGGAGGTGGTATAAGCGGGGAGAAGTCTGTGGAAGAAATGGAGTAGATTGAAGACGTGGTTGTTATCTCACTGGTGCTGGAGCTAGGTGAAGTGGTTGAATCCACAGAAGAGGTGGTTGTTTCCTCAACTGGGTGCTGGATCTAGTTGGAGTAGTTGAATCCAAGAGGAATCAGGTGTGAGAACTGGTTGTGGGACGTCTGGCTGGTTGAATCCATAGAGGAGCTCTTGGCAAGGTAGAACTTGGTGGGCTCCAAAGATGAGCGGATGAAGGGTAGCCTGAAGAGGTAATGTCCGTACTTGAAGATGTGGTCGATTCCATAGAGGAGGTTGTTGTAAGTTGGAGAGTCTGTGGAAGATCTGGGGTAGAATTGAAAAGACGGTGGTTTTCCTCACTGGTGCTGGAGCTAGCGGAGTACTTGAATCCACAGAGGAATCAGTTGGGAAGTGGTCGATTGGAATGAGGACATGGATGAATCCATAGAGGAGCTTGGGATAGTAAAGAACTGCTGGTCTCCAAAGATGACTGGATGAGGAGTAGCCTGAAGAAGAGCTGGTAGAAGTTTACAAAGAGGTTTCTATGGAAGGATGTTAGTAGAGTAGAGGAGGTGTAGTCCTCATAGTGGTAGTTTGAGGTGAGGTAAGTTGGAGATTGTCGAATCCACTGATAGTGTGGGAAGAGCTTGAAGAAGTGGTTGTGTCCGTCCTTGGAGAGGTAGTTGATTCCATATAGAGCTGGTGATTCAGTTGGGAGAGTCCTGGTGAAGAGCTGGAGTAGACTGAAAAAGATGTAGGTTGTTTCTCACTGGTGGCTGGAGCTAGGTGATGCAGTTGAATCCACAGAGGACTCAGTTGGAGAGGTGTTCGACTGGAAGGTTAAATCCATGGAGGAGCTTGGAAAAGGTAGAAGTAAATGGTGGTCTCCAGAGCGGATCTGGTTTAAGTTGAGAGGTTTCTGTGGGAGAGCTTGAAGTAAATAGAGAGGAGGTGGAATCGTCATGTTGGTAGTTGAGGGAGGTAGTTGGAGAATGGGTGAATCCAAGGATGTGTTGGTAAAGTAGTTGAGAGTCTGTGGAAAAGCTGGATCGATTGAAGGACATGGTGCTTCCTCACTGTGCTGGAGCTCAGCGAAGTATTTGAATCCAAAGAGGAACACTTTGGAGAATGGTCGATTGGAAGGAAGGATGTTGTTGCAATCCATAGAGGAGCTTGGGAAAGTTAGAAGAAATGGTGGGCTCCAAAGAGGACTGGTGAGGATAGCCTGGAGAGAGCTGGTGTACGTTGAAGAGGTTTCTATGGAAGAGCTCGGTAAGAGTAGACGGGGTGGAGTCCCTCAGGGTGGTAGTGAGGTGATGTCATGTTCGGAGAAAGTGGCGACTCCAGGAGAATGTGACAAACTTGAAGAAGTGTTGTGTCCGCATTTGACAGTGGTTGATTCCATAGAGGAGGTAGGTAAGCTGGAGAGTCTGTGGAAGAGCTTAAGTAGATTGAAGACGTGGTGGTTTCTCCTCACAGTGGTGCTGGAGCCTGGTGGAGGTAGTCCGAATCACAGAGGAATCAGTTGGAGAAGTGGTCGATTGGCAAGGGGACTGGTTGAATCCATAGAGGAGCTTGTGAGTAGAAGAAATGGTGGCTCCAAAGAGGGCTGGACTGAGGAGTAGCCTGAAGAAAGACTGGTGTAAGTTGAAGAGGTTTCTTTTTCTCAGCCCACGAATAGCTTTGAGTAAGTTAGAGGAGCTGGAGTCCTCAGTGGTGGTAGGTGAGGTGATTCAGTTGGAGAAGTGGTGAATCCAAGATGATGTGGCAAAGCTTGAAGAAGGGGTTGTGTCCGTACTTGAAGAGGTTAGTTGGCTTTCCATAGAGGAGCTGAGTAAGTTGGAGAGTCTGGTGGAAGAGCTGGAGTAGATTGGAGATGTATTGTTTCATCATGGTGCTGGGCTAGTGAAGTAGTTGAATCCACAAGAAATCAGTTGGAGAAGTGGTCATTTGAAGGAGGAGGTGGTTTGAATCCACAGAGGAGCAGAACTGGTGGGCTCCAAAGAGGAGCTGGATGAGGAGTAACCTGAAGAAGGTTAGTTATGTTGAAGAAGTTTTTCTGACCGTGGAAGAACTTGAGTCAGTAGAGGAGCTTGATTCCTCAGTGGTGGTATTAGGTGGAGGTAAGCTTGGAGGAGTGGTGGAATCCAAAGATTAGTGTTGAAAAAGTTGAAAAGTGGTTGTGGCCAACTTGAAGAGTACTTGATTCCATAGAGGAGTTGGTATAACGGGAGAGTCCTGTGGAAAAATGAGGTAGATTGAAGAGTGGTTGTTAATCTCAGCTGTGTCTGGAGCTAGGTGAAGTGGATGAATCCACAGAAGTAGGTGGTTTGTTTCCCTCACTGGTGCTGGAGCTAGTTTGGAGTTTTGAATCCACAGAGGAATCATTGTGAGACACTGTTTGTGGTGACGTAAAGTGCGTGGTTGATCCATAGAGAACTTGCAAGTAGAACTGGTGTGCTCCAAAGATAGCTGGATGAAGAGTGCCTGAAGAGGTTGTGTCCGTACTTGAAAGGTGTTCGATTCCATAGAGGAGTGTTTGTAAGTTGGGAGAGTGCCCTTTAGAGCTGGGGTGATTGAAGACGTGGTGTAGTTCACGCACTGTGCGGAGCCCTAGCTGGAGTACTTAATCCACAGAGGAATTCAGTTGGAGAAGTGGACGATTGGAAGGAGGACATGGTTGAATCCATAGAGGCCTGGGATAGTAGAGAAACTATGTGCTCCAAAGAGAGCTGGATGAGGAGTAGACCTAAGAGAGCTGGTAGAAGTTAAGAGGTTTCTATGGACGAGCAGTGTGAGTAATAGAGAGTGGAGTCCTAGTATGGTAGTTGAGGTGAAGGTAAGTTGGTGGGGAGAAGTGGTCGCATCCAAGGATGATGTGGAAGAGCTTGAGAAGGTGGTTTGTGGTCCGTCCTTGAAGAAGTAGTTGATTCCAAGAGGAGAGCTGGAGTCATTGAGAGTCTGGTGGAAGAGCTTGGAGTAAACTGGGGATGTATGTTGTTTTCCTCACTGGTGCTGGGCTAGGTGAGGCAGTTTGAATCCACAAGAGGAATTCAGTTGGAGAGGTGGTCGACTGGAAGGTTTGAATCCATGGAGGAGCTTGAAAAGTAGAGAAATGGTGGGGCTCCAGAGAGGAGCTTGGTGTAATTGAAGAGGTTTCTGTGGGGATCTTGAGTAAGTAAGGAGGTGGAATCGTCTGTTGTAGTTGAGGGAGGTAGTTTGGAGAAGTGGTGGAAATCCAGGATGGTTTGTGGGTAAAGTCAGTTGGAGCGTCTGTTGAAAAGCTGAGTAGATGAAGACATGGTGGCTTCCTCACTGGTGCTGGATCTAAGCGAAAGTAGTTTTGAATCCAAAGAGGAATCAGTTGGGAGAAGTGGTCGATTGGAAGGAGGATGTGGTTTGAATTACCCCCCCATAGAGTAGCGTTGGGAAAAGTAGAAGAAATGGTGTGCTCCGAAAGAGGAGCTGATGAGGAGTAGCCTGGAGAAGAGCTTGGTGTCCGTTGAAGAGGTTTCTATGGAAGAGCTCGATATTAGACGAGGTGGGAGTCCTTACATGGTGGTAGTTAGGTGATGTCAGTCGGAGAAGTTTCGACTCCAAAGGAGGATTGTGAACAAACTTGAAGAAGGTGGTTGTGTCCGCATTGACGAGGTGGTTGTTCCATAGAGGAGGTAGGGTAAGATGGAGACATCTGTGGAGAGCTGAAGTAGATTGAGACGTGGGTTGTTTTCCTCATGGTGCTGGAAGCCTGGTGATAGTCGAATCCACAGAGGAATCATGGAGAAAAGTGTCTATTGGAAGGGGGACGTGGTTGAATCCATAGAGGATCTTGGGAAGTAGGAAGAAATGGTGGGATCCAAAGAGGAGCTGGACGAGGAGTAACCTGGAAGAATAGCTGGTGTAAGTTGACGAGGTTTCTAAGCCCACGGAAGAAGCTTAGTAGTAGAGACTGGAGTCCTTTTCCCCAAGGGTGGGGGGGGGGGGGGGGTGGGGGGTGGTAGTTGAGGTGATGTCAGTTGGAGATGGTGGAATCCAAGGATGATGTGGAAAAAGCTTGAAGAAGGGTTGTGTCCTACTTGAAGATGGTAGTTGATTCCATAGAGGAGCTGGAGTAAGTTGGAGAGTCTGTGGAAGAGCTTGGAAGTAGATTGGAGATGTATTTGTTTCATCATGGGTGCTAGGAGCTAGGTGAAAGTAGTTGAATCCACAGAGGAATCAGTTTGGGTAAGTGGTCGATTGGAAGGAGAGGTGGTTGAATCCACAGAGGACTGAAGAAATGGTGGGCTCCAAAGAGGAGCTGGATGGGAGTAACCTGAAGAAGGTTAGGTATGTGTGAAGAGGTTTCTTAGCCTGTGGAAGAACTTTAGTCAGTAGAGGTGAGCTGGCATTCCTCGTGGTGGTAGTTGATGTGAGTAAAGTTGGACAGGAGTGGTGGAATCCAAGCTTGATGTGGAAAAGTTGAAGAGTGGTTGTGTCCCATACTTGAACGAGGTTACTTGATTCCATAGAGGAGTGGTATAAGCGGGAGAGTCCTGTGAAATAAATGGAGTAGATTGAAGAGTGGATTGTTGTCCTCACGTGGCTGGAGCTAGGTAAGTGGTTGAATCCACATAAAGGTGGTTGTTTCCTCACTGGTGCTGGAGCTAGTTGGAGTAGTTGAATCCCAGAGGAATCAGTGGGAGAACGGTTGTGGGGACGTAGGGCGTGGTTGAATCCATAGAGGAGCTTGGCAAGGTAGAACATGTGGGATCCAAGATGGCTGGATGAAATAGTGCCTGAAGAGGTTTGTGGTCGTACGTGAAGAGTGGTGTCGATTCCATAGAGGAGGTGTTGTAAGTGTTGGAGAATCTGTGAAGAGCTGGGGTCGATTGAAGACTGGTGGTTTCCTCACTGGTGCTGGAGCTAGCTGGAGTACTTGAATCCACAGAGGAATCGTTGGAGAAGTGGTCTATTGAGGAGGACATGGTTGAATCCTAGAGGAGCTTGGGATTAGTAGAAGAACTGATGGGCCTCCAAGAGGAGCTGGATGAGGGAGTAGCCTGAAGAAGACTGGTAGAAAGTTAAGAGGTTCTATGGAAGAGTGGTGAGTAAAGTAGAGGAGGTGGATTCCCAGTAGTGGTATTGGAGGGGAGTAAGGTTTGAGAAGTGGTCGAATCCAAGGATGATGTGAGAGCTTGAAGAGTGTTTGTTTTCGTCCTTGAAGAGTAGTTTGATTCCATAGATGATCTGGAGCAGTTGGAGAGTCGGTGTAATAGCTGGAGTAGACTGAAGATGTGTTGTTTCCATCCGGGTGCTGTAGCTAGGTGAGGCATTGAATCCACCAGAGGAAATCAGTTGAGAGTGGTCGACTGAAGGTTGAATCCATGGAGGAGCTTGGAAAAGTATAAGAAATGTGGCTCCAGAGAGGAGCTGGGTAAGTTGAAGAGTTTTCTGGGGAGAGCTTGAGTAAGTAGTAAGGAGGTGCATCGTCAGTGGGTGGGGGGTAGTTTGAGGGGAGGTAAGTTGGAGGATGGTGGAATCCAAGATTTTTGTGGTAAAGTAGTTGGAAGAGTCTGTGGAACAGCTGGAGGAGATTGAAGACATGTTGGCTTTCCTCACTGTGCTGAGCGAAGCGAAGTAGTTGAAATCCAAAGAGAATCAGTTGGAGAAGTGGTCGATTGGAAGGAGGGAGTGGTTGAAATCCATAGAGGAGCTTGGGAAAGTAGAAGAAATGGTGGGCTCACAAAGATGATCTGTAGGAGGATAGCCTGGAGAAAGCGGGTGTACGTGTGAAGAGGTTCTATGGAAGAGCTACGAGTAAGTAGTAGGTGGAGCCTCAGTGGTGGTAGTTGAGGTTAGGTCAGTCGGAGAAGTGGTCGACTCCAGGAGATTGCACAATCTTGAATAAGTGGTTGTTTCCGCATTTGACGAGGTGGTTGATTCCATAGAGGAGGTAGGGTAAGATTGGAGAGTCAGAAGATGGTGGAAGAGCTGAGTAGATTGAAGACGTGGTGGTTTCCTCAGTGGTGCTGGAGCCTGTGAGGTAGTCGAATCCACAGAGGAATCGTTGAGAAGTGGTCGATTGGAAGGGGGACTTGGTTTGATCCTAGAGGAAGCTTGGGCAAGTAGAATAATTGGTTGGCTCCAAAGAGGAGTCTGGACAGGATAGCCTGAAGAAGAGCTGGTGTAAGTTGATAGGTTTCTAAGCCACGGAAAGCTTGAATTAAGTAGAGGAGCTGGAGTCCTCAGTTGTTGTAGTTGAGGTGCTGTCATTTGAGAGTGGTGGAATCCAAGGATAGGATGTGGAAAATCTTTAAGAAGGGTTGTGTCCGTACTTGAGAGGTAGTTTGTTCCATAGAGGAGCTTTGAGTAAGTTTGAGATCTGTGGAAGAGCTGAGTAGATTTGGAGATGTGTTGTTTTCTCACATGGTGTGGAGCTAGGCGAAGTAGTTGAATCCAAGAGGTAAATCATGGAGAAGTGTCGATTGGAAGGAGGAGGTGGTTATCCCAGAGTACTAGAAGAAATGGTGGGCTCCAAAGAGACTGGATGAGGAGTTAAACCTGAAAAGGGTTCGTGTATGTTGAAGAGGTTTCTGAGCCTGTGTGAGAACTTAGTCCAGTAGAGGAGCTTTATTCCTCAGTGGTGGTAGTTGATGTGGAGGTAAGATTGGAGATGTGGTGGAATCCAAAGGATGATGTTGAAAAGGTTGAATGAAGTGGTGTGTCCATACTTGAGAGGTACTTGATTCCTAGAGAGGTGGTATAAAGTCGGAGAGTCTGTGGAAGAAATGGAGTATGATTGAAGAACGGGGGTTGTTAGCTCACTGGTGCTGTAGCTAGGGTAGTGTTGAATCCACATAAGAGTGGTTGTTTCCTTCCTCACTGGTGCTGGAGCTAGTTGGAGTAGTTGAATCCACAAGAGGAATCAATGTGAGAACTGGTTGTGGGACGTAGGGCGTGTTGAATCCTAGAGGATTCTTTGGCAAGGTAGAACTCGGTGGGCTCCAAGATTAGCTGGATGAAGAGTAGCCTGAAGAGTGTGTCCTTACTTGAGAGGGTGTCGATTCCATATATGAGGGTGTTTGTAAGTGAGAGTCTGTGGAAGAGCTGTGTAGATTGAGACGTGGTGTTTCCTCACTGGTGCTGGAGCTAGCTGGAGTACTTGAATCCACAGAGGAATCAGTTGAGAAGTGGTCGTTGGAAGGAGTACATGGTTGAACCATAGAGAGCTTGGGATGTAGAAGAACTGATGGGCTCCAATAGGAGCGGATGAGGATTACCTGAAGAAGAGCTGGTAGAAGTTAAAGAGGTTTCTATGGAATATGTGAGTAATTAGAGGAGGTGGAGTCCCAGTAGTGTAGTTGAGGTGAGGTAAGTTGGAGAAGTGTTCGAGATCCAAGGATGTTGAGAGCTTGAAGAATTGGTGTGTCCGTCCTTAAGAGGTAGTTGATTCCATAGAGGAGGCTGAGTCTAGTTTGGATAGTCTGTGGAAGAAGCTGGGTAGACTGAGATGTAGTTGTTCCTCATTGGTGCTGGGGCCTAGGTGAGGTAGTTGAAGTCCACAAGGAAGGGAAAAAAAAAAAAAAATCAGTGGTAGAGGTGGCGACTGGAAGTTGAATCCATTGAGGAGCTTGGAAAAGTAGAAGAATATGGTGGGCTCCAGAGAGGAGCTGGTGTAAGTTTGAAGAGGTTTCTGTGGGAGAGCTTGAGTAAGTAGAGGAGGTGGAATCGCATTGTGTTAGTTGAAGGGGAGGTAAGTTGGAGAATGGTGGAATCCAGATGTTGGTGGTAAGTAAGTTGGGAGTCTGTGGAAAAGCGGAGTAGATTGAAAGACATGGTGGCTTCCTCACTGGTGCTGGAGCTAAGGCGAAGTAGTTGAATCAAAGAGGAATCATTTGGGAATTGGTCGATTGGAAGGCGGATGTGGTTTGAATCCATAGAGGATCTTGGGAAGTAAAGCAAATGGTGGCTCCAAGAGGAGCTGGATAGGAGTTAGCCTGGAGAAGAGCTGTGTACGTTGAGAGTTTTCTCCTATGGAAAATCTCGAGTAAGTATACGAGGTTGGAGTCCTCAGTTGTGGTAGTTTTGAGGTGATGTCATCGAGAAGTTGTCGACTCCAATGAGGATGTGAACAAACTTGAAGAAGTGGTTGTGTCCGCATTTGACGAGGTGCTTGATTCCTTAGAGAGGTAGGTAAGATGGGAGTCTGGTGGAAAGCTGAGAGTATGGATGAAGACTTGGTGGTTTCCTCAGTGGTGCTGGAGCCTGGTGAGGTAGTCGAATCCACACGGATCAGTTGGAGAATTGGTCATATTGGAAGGGGACGTGGTTGATCCATAGAGGAGCTTGGAAAGTAGCAGAAATGGTGGGCTCCAAGAGTAGCTGGACTAGGATAGCCTGAAGAAGAACTGGTGTAAGTTGAAGAGGTTTCTAAGCCACGGAAGAGCTTGATTAAGTAGATAGCTGGAGTGCCTCATTGGTGGTAGTTGAGGTGATGTCGTTTGGAGAAGTGGTTGAATCCAGGATGATTTGGAAAAGCTTGAAGAAGGGGTTGTGTCCCCGTTACTTGAAGATGTAGTTGATTCATAGAGGAGCTGGAGTAAGTTGGAGAGTCTGTGGAGGAGCTGGAGTAGATTGGAGATTTACGTTGTTTCGATCACTTGGGCTGGAGCTTAGGTGAAGTAATTTGAATCCACAGAGGAATCAGTTGGAGAAGTGGTCGTTGGAAGGAGGATGTGGTTGAATCCACAGAGGAGCTAGAAAAATGTGGGCTCCAAAGAGGAGCTGGATGAGGAGTAACCGAAGAAGGGTTAGTGTATGTTTGAGAGGTTTCTGATCCTTTAGTAAGAACTTGAGTCAGTAGAGAGCTGGATTTCCTCAGTGGTGTAGTTGAGGTGAGGTAAAAGTTGGAGGATGGTTGGATCACAAAGATGATGGGTAAAAGTTGAAGCAGTGGTTTGTCCATACTTGAAGAGGTCACTTTGATTCCGTAGAAGGAGGTGTATGCTGGAGAGTCTGTGGAAGAAATGGAGTAGATTGAGACGTGGTTGTTATCTCACTGTGCTGGAGCTAGGTGAATTGGTTGAAATCCACAGCAGAGGTGGTTGTTTCCTCACTGGTGCTGAGCTATTGGAGTAGTTGAATCCACAAGGAATCAGTGTGAAAACTGGTTGTGGACGTAGGGCGTGTTGAATCCATAGAGGGCTTGGCAGGTAGAACTGTGGGGCTCCAAAGATGAGCTGGATGAAAGATAGCCTGAAGAGGTTGTGCCCGTACTTGAATAGAGTGGTCGATTTCCATAGAGGAGGTGTTGTAAAGTTGGAGAGTCCTGTGGAGAGCTGGGGTAAGATTGAAGACGTGTGTGTTTCCTCACTGGTGCTGCGCTAGCTGTAGTACTTGAATCCAGATGAATTCAGTGGAGAAGTGGTCGATTGGAAGGAGGACCATGTGTTGAATCCATAATGAGCTTGGGATAGTAAAGACTGATGGGCTTCCAAAGTAGGAGCTGGATGAGGTTACCTGAAAAAGAAGAGCTGGTAAGATCGTTAAAGTAGGTTTCTATGGAAGAGTGTGAAGTAAGTAGAGGAGGTGGAGTCCTCATTAGTGTAGTTGAGGTGAGGTAAGTTAGAGAATTGGTCGATCCAAGGATGATGTGGAAGAGCTTGAAGAAATTGGTTTGTGTCCCGTCCTGGAAGAGGTAGTTGATTCCATAGAGGAGCTGGAGTCAGTTGGGAGAGTCTGGGAAGAGCTGAGTAAACTGAGATGTAGTTGTTTCCTGGCACTGTGCTGCGAGCTAGGTGAGGTGTTTGAATCCCCAGAGGAATCCAGTTGGAGAGATGTGGTCGACTTGGAAGGTTGAATCCTGGCGAGCTTGGAAAAGTAGAAGAAATGGTGGGCCTCCAAGAGGAGCTGGTGTAAGTTTGATAGGTTTCTGTGGGAGAGCTTTGAGTAAGTAGAAGGAGGTGGAATCGTCCAGTGGTGGTAGTTGAGGGGAGGTCGTTGGAGAGTGGTGGAATCCAAGGATTTATGTGTAATTGTAGTTGGAGAGTCTGTTGCAAAGCTGGAGTAGATTTGACGACATGGTGGCTTCCTCACTGGTGCTGGAGCCTAAGCGAAGTATTTGAATCCAAAGCGGACAGTTGGGAGTGTCGATTGGAAGGAGGATGTGGTTTGAATCCATATAGGATGCTTGGTACAGTAGAAAAAATGGTGGGCTTCCAAAGAGGAGCTGGATGAGGAGTAGCCTGGAGAAGAGCTGGTGTACGTTGAAGAGGTTTCGTATGGAGAGTTCGAGTAAGTAACGGGTGGAGTCCCTCAGTGTGGTAGTTGAGGGGATGTCATTCGGAGACGTGGTCGACTCCAAGGGGATGTGAACAACTTGAAGAAGTGGTTGTGTCCCGCATTTGACGAGGTGGTTGATTCCATAGAGGAGGTAGGGTAAGATGGAGAGTCCTGTGGAAAGCGAAGATAGATTGAAGACGGGGTGGTTATTCCTATTGGGCTGGACCTGGTGAGGTAGTCGATACCACAAGGAATCATTGGGGGGGGGGGGGGGGAGAAGTGGTCGATTGGAAAGAGGGCGTGGTTGAATCCATATAGGAGCTTTGGGAAAGTAGAAGTATGGGGGCTTCCAAAGCCGGAGCTTGACGAGGAGTAGCCTGAAGAAAGAACTGGTGTAAGTGAAGAGGTTTCTAAGCCACGAAGAGCTTGAGTAGTAGAGGACTGGAGTCCTCATGTGGTAGTTGAGTTGATGTCGTGTGGAGAAGTGGTGGAATCACAAGGATGAGTGTGAAAGCTTGAAGAAGGGGTTGTGTCCGTTCTTGAAGAGGTAGTTTGATTCCATAGAGGAGCTGGAGTAAGTTGGATAGTCCTGTGGAAGAGCTGGATTCGATTGGAGATGTAGTTGTTTCATCATTGGTGCTGGAGCTAGGTGAAGTAGTTGAATCCACAGAGGATCAGTTGGAGAATGGTCGATTGAAGGAGGAGGTTGGTTGAATCCACAAGGATCTAGAACGAAATGGTGTGGCTCCAAAAGAGAGCTGGATGAGGATAACCTGAAGAAGGGTTAGTGTATGTTGAAGAGGTTTCTGAGGCCTGTGGAAGAACTTGAGTCAGTATAGGAGCTAAGGATCCTCAGTGTTGGTAGTTGAGGTGGGTAAGTTGGGAGGAATGGTGGAATCCAAAAGATTGATTGGAAACAGTTGAAAAGTGGTTTGTGTTCCATACTTGAAAGAGTTACTTGATTTCCATAGAGTAGGTGGTATAAGCGGGAGGAGTCTGTGGAAGAAATGGATTAGAATTGAAGAACGTGGTTGTTATCTCACTGGTGCTGGAGCTAGGTGAGTGGTTGAAATCCACATAAGAGTGTTGTTTTCCTCACTGGTGCTGGAGGCTAGTTGATAGTTGAATCCACAGAGGACTCAGTGTGAATGTAACTGGTTGTGGGGACCCTAGGGCGTGGTTTTGAATCCATAGAGTACTTGGCAAGGTAGAACTGTGTGGGCTCAAAGATGAACTGGATGAAGAGTAGCCTGAAGAGGTATGTTGTCCGTACTTGATGTGGTCGATTCCATAGAGGAGGTTTTGTAAGTTGGAGAGTCTGTGAAGAGCTGGGGTAGAATGAAGACGTGTGGTTTCCTTCCTCACTGGTGCTGGAGCTAAGCTGAGTACTTGCATCCACAGAGGCATTGGAGAATTGTCGATTGGAAGGAGGACATGGTTGAATCCATAGAGGAGCTATGGGATAGTAGAAGACCTGATGGGCTCCAAAGAGGAGCTGGATGAGGGAGAAGCCAAGAAGAGCTTGGTAGAGTTAAAGAGGTTTCTATGGAAGATGTGAGTAAGTAGAGGAGGTGGAGTCAATCATATGGAGTTGAGGTGAGGTAAGTTTTGGAGGAAGTGGTCGAATCCCACAAGATGATGTGGAAGAGTCTTGAAGAAGTGGTTGGGGGGGGGGTTTTGGGGGTTTCCCCCCCCGTCCTTGAAGAGGTAGTTGATTCCATAGAGGAGCTGGGAGTCAGTTGGAGAGTCTGTGGAAGAGCTGGAGTATACTGAATATGTGTTGGGTTTCTCACTGGTGCTGGAGCTAGGTGAGGTATTGAAATCCACAGAGAATCCGTTGGAGAGGTGGTCGACTTGACCGGTTGAATCGCATGAAGCGCTTGGAAAAGTAGAAGAAATGGTGGGCTCCAAGAGGAGCTGGTGTAGGTTTAAGAGGGTTTCTGTGGAGAAGCTATGAGTAAGAGCGGAGTGTGGATCGTCAGTGGTGGTAGTTGAGGGAGGTAAGTTGAGAAGTGGTGAATCCAAGGATGTTGTGGTAAGTAAGTTTGGAGAGTCTGTGGAAAAGCTGGAGTAATTGAAGACATTGTGGCTTCCCATCTGGTGCTGGAGCGAAGCGAAGTAGTTGAATCCAAAGAGTGAATCAGTTGGAGAATTGGTCGATTGGAAGGAGATGTGGTTGAATCCTAAGGACTTGGGAAAGTAGAAGAAATGGTGGGCTCCAAAGAGGAGCTTGGATGAGAGTAGCCTGGAGAAGAGCTGGTTACGTTGAAGATGTTTTCTATGTAAGAGCTCGAGTAAGTAAGACGAGGTGGATCCTCAGTGGTGTAGTTGAGGGATGTCAGTCGGAGAAGTGTTCGACTCCAAGGAGATGTGACGAACCTTGAAGACGTGGTTTGTGTCCGCATTTGACGAGGTGTTTGATTTCCATAGAGGAAGGTAGGGTAAGATGGAGAGTCGTGTGGAAGAGCTGAAGTAGAATTTGAAGACGTGGTGGTTTCCTCAGTGGTGCTGGAGCTGTGAGTAGGTCGAATCCACATAGAATCAGTTTTGGAGAAGTGGTCCGCTTGGAAGGGGGACGTGGTTGAATCCATAAGGCGCTTGGGACAAGTAGAAGAAATGGTGGGCTTTCCGCAAAGAGGAGCTGGACAGATTATCTGAAGAAGAGCTGGTGTAATTTGAAGAGTTTCTAAGCCCCACGGAAGAGCTTGAAGTAAGTAGAGGATCTGGATCCTCAGTGGTGGTATTTGAGGGTGATGTCAGTGGAGCAAGTGGTGGAATCCAAGGATGATGTTGAAAGCTTGAAGAAGGGGTTGTTCCGTACTTGAAGAGTAGTTTGATTCCATAGAGGAGCTGGAGTAGTTGGAAGTCTGTGGTAGAGTCTGGAGTAGATTTGGAGATGTATTTGTTTCTCACTGGTGATGGGGAGCTAGGTGAGTTAGTTTGAATCCACATAGGAATCATTGGAAGAAGTGGTCGGATTGGAAGGAGGAGGTGGATTGAATCCCTCACAGAGGAGCTAGAAGAAATGGTGGGCTCCAAAGAATGAGCTGGATGAGAATTAACCTGAAAAAGGGTTAGTGGTATGTTTGAAGAGGTTTTCTGAGCCTGTGGAGAACTTGAGTCAGTATAGGGCTGATTCCTCAGTGGTTGTAGTTGAGGTGAGGTAAGTGGAGAGTGGTGGACTCCAAGATGATGTGAAAAGTTGAGCGTGGTTGTTTCATAACTTGCAGAGGTACTTGATTCCATAGAGGAGGTGGTATAAAGCGGGAGAGTCTTGGACGAAATGAGTATCTTGAAGACGTGGTTGTTATCTCACTGGTGCTCTGGAGCTAGTTGACGTGGTTGAATCCACAGAAGATGTGGTTGTTTCCTCACTGGTGCTGGAGCTAGTTGGAGTATTGAATCCACAGAGGAATCAGTGTGAGAACTGTTGTGGGGACTTAGGGGCGTGGTTGAACCATGAGGAACTTGGCAAGGTAGAACTGGTGGGGGCTCCAAGATTAGCTGGGATGAAGAGTAGCCTGACAGAGTTGTGTCCGTACTTGGAGAGTTGGTCGGTTCCATAGAGGAGGTGTTTGTAACGTTGGAAGTCCTGTGGAAGAGCTGGGGTAGATTGAGGACGTGGTGTTTCCTCACTGGTTGCCTGGAGCTAGCTGGAGTACTTGAATTCCCCACAGAGGAATCAGTTTGGAGAAGTGGTCGATTGGAAGGAGGACCATGGTGGAATCCATAGAGGAGCTTTGGGATGTAGAATAACTGATGGGCTCAAGAGGACTGGGCTGAGGATAGCTGAAGAAAGCTGGTAGAGTTTAAAGAGGTTTCTATCGGAAGAGTGTGAGTAGTAGAGGAGGTGGGAGTCCTCATAGTGGTAGTTGAGGTGAGTAAGTTGGAGAAGTTGGTCGAATCCAAGGATGTTGGAGAGCTTGAAGAGTGGTTGTGTCCCGTCCTTGAAGAGGTATTTGTTCATAGAGGAGCTGGCGTCAGTTGGAGAGTCTGTGGAGAGCTGGAGTAGACTGAAGATGTAGTGGTTCCATCACTGGTGCTGGAGCTAGGTGAGTAGTTGAATCCACAGAGGAATCAGTTGGAGAGGTGGTCGAATGGAAGGTTTGAATCCTATGGAGGAGCTTGGAAAAGTAGAAGAATTGGTGGGCCCAGAGAGGACTGTGTAAGTTGAAGAGGTTTCTGTGTAGAGCTTGAGTAAGTAGAGGAGGTGGAATCGTCAGTGTGGTAGTTGAGGGGACGTATTTGGAGAAGTTTGGTGGAATCAATGATGTGTGGTAAAGTAAGTTGGAGAGTCTGTGGAAAAGCTGGAGTAATTGAAGACGTGTGGCTTTCTCACTGTGCTGGAGCTAAGCGACGTAGTTGAATCCAAAGGAGGAAATCAGTTTAGAAGTGGTCGATTGGAGGAGGGGGATGTGTTGAATCCATAGAGGAGCTTGGGAAAGTAGAAGAAAATGGTGGGCTCCAAAGAGGAGCTGGATGAGATTAGCCTGGAGAAGAGCTGGGTGTACGTTGAAGAGGTTTCCTATGAAGAAGCTTCGATAAGTAGAACGAGGTGGAGTCCTCGTGGTGTAGTTGAGGTGGAGGTCAGTCGAGAAGTGGTCGACTCCAAGGAGGATGTGAACAAACTGGAGAAGTGGTTGTGTCCGCATTGACGAGGTGGTTGATTCCATAGAGGAGGTAGGGTTAAGATGGGAGTCTGTGTACGAGGCTGAGTAGATTGAAGACGTGGTGGTTTTCCTCGTGGTGCTGGAGCCTGGTGAAGGTAGTCGAATCCACAGAGGGAATCAGTTGGAGAAGTGGTCCGATTGGAAGGGTGGACGTGGTTGAATCATAAGGATCTTGGGAAGTAGTAAGAAATGGTGGGCTCCATAAGAGGAGCTGACGAGGAGTATCCTTAAAGCGCTGTTGTATAGTTGAACGAGGTTTCTAAGCCCACGGAAGAGCTTGAGTAGTAAGGATCTGGAGTCTCGTGTGGTAGTTGAGGTGATTCAGTTGGAGAAGTGGTGGACTCCAAGGCTGATGTGGAAAAGCTTTTTTTGAAGAAGGGGTGTGTTCCGTACTTGAAGAGGTAGTTTGATTCCATAGGAGGAGGCTGGAGTAGTTGAGAGAGTCTTGTGGGTGAGCTGGAGTAGATTGGAGATGTAGTTGTTTTCATGCACTGGTGCTGGAGAGAAGCTGGTGAAGTAGTTGAATCCACTAGAGGAATCAGTTGGATAAGTGGTGTCGATTGGAATGGAGGAGGTTGTTGAATCCACAGAGAGCTAGAGAAATGGTGGCTCCAAAGAGGAGCTGGATGAGGATTCCCTGAAGAAGGGGTTAGTGTATGTTTGAAGAGGTTTCTGGGCCTGTGGAAGAACTTGAGTCAGTTTTAGAGATCTGGATTCCTCATTGGTGGTAGTTGAGGTGAGGTAAGGTTGGAGGAGGTGGCATATCCAAAGATTGATGTGGAAAAAGTTGAAGAAGTGGTTGGGTGCCGATACTTTGAATAGGTACTTGATTCCCATTATAGGAAGGTCGCTATAAGCGGGAGAGTCTGTGGAAGAAAATGGGAGTAGATTGAAGACGTGTTGTATCTCACTTGTGCTGGACTAGGTGAAGTGGAGTTGAATCCACAGAGAAGGTGGTTGTTTCCTCCACTGGTGCTGGATCTCGTTGGAGTAGTTGAATCCACAGAGGAAATCAGTGTAGGAACTGGTTGTGGGGGACGTAGGG
The DNA here is from genome assembly GCF_015228065.2 of Penaeus monodon. NCBI lineage: Eukaryota > Metazoa > Arthropoda > Malacostraca > Decapoda > Penaeidae > Penaeus > Penaeus monodon. The sequence goes on from NW_023641656.1 coordinate 23,104, forward strand.
CGTGGTTTGAATCCAGAGAGGAGCTTGGCAAGGTAGAACTGGTGGGCCCAAGATGAGCTGGCTGAAGAGTAGCCTGAACAGGTTGTGTCCGTACTTGAGAGGTGTCGATTCCTAGAGGAGGTGTGTAAGTTGGAGAGTCTGTGAAGACGGGGGTAATTGAAGACGTGGTTGGTTTCCTCACTGGTGCTGAAGCTAGCTGGAGTACTTGAATCCACAGATGAATCAGTTTGGAGAAGTGGTCGATTGGAAGGAGGACATGGTTGAATCCATCGAGAGCTTGGATAGTAGAAGAACTATGGGCTCCAAAGAGGAGCTGGATGAGGAGTACCGAAAGAAGAGCTGGTATAAGTTAAAGAGGTTTCCATGGAAGAGTGTGAGTAGTAGAGGAGGTGGAGTCCTCAGTAGTGGTGAGTTGAGGTGAGGTAAGGTGGAGAAGTGGTCGAATCCAAGGATGATGTGGGAAAGAGCTTGAAGAAGTGGTTGGTCCGTCCTTGAAGAGGTATTTGATTCATAAAGAGCTGTGGGTCCAGGTTGAAAGTCTGTGGAAGAGCCTGGAGTAGACTGAAGATGTAGTTGTTTCCTCACGGGTGCTGGAGCTAGGTGGGGTAGTTTAATCCCAGAGGATCATTGGAGAGGTTGTTCGACTGGAAGGTTGCATCCATGGAGGAGCTTGGAAAAAGTAGAAGTCAATGGTGGGCTTCCAGAGAGTAGCTAGTGTAAGTTTACAGAGGTTTCTGTGAAGAGCTTGAGTAAGTAGAGGAAGGTTGAATCGTCAGTGGTGGTAGTTGAGGGGAGGAAGTTGGAGAGTGGTGGAATCCAAGGATGGTGTGAGTAAAGTAAGTGGAGAGTTCCTGTGGAAAGAGCTGATAGATTAAAGACTGGTGGGCACCCACTCACGGGGCTGGCGCTAGGCCGAAGTAGTTGAATCCAAAGAGGAATCAGTTTGGAGAAGTGCGAGTGGAAGGAGGAGTGGTTTAATCCATAGAGGAGCTTGGAAAGTAGAAGAAAGGTGCTCCAAGAGGAGCTGGAATGAGGATTAGCCTGGAGAGAGCTGTGTACGTTTTGAAGAGGTTTCTATGGAAAACCCTCGGTAAGTAACGAGGTGGAGTCCCTCCGTGGTTTGTAGTTGAGTGTGTCATTCGGTAGAAGTGGTCGACTCCAGGAGGATGTGACAAACTTGAAGAATTGGTTTGTGTCCGCATGTTGACAAGGTGGTTGATTCCATAGAGGAGGTAGGGTAAGATGGGAAGTCCTGTGGACGAGCTGAAGTAATTGAAGACGTGGTTGGTTTCCTCAGTGTTGCTGAGACTGGTGAGGTAGTTGTTCGAATCCACAGAGGAATCAGTTGAGAAGGTGGTCGATTGGAGGGGGACGTGGTTGAATCCATAGATGAGCTTGGGAAAGTAGAAGAAATGGTGGGCTCCAAAGAGGAGCTTGGACGAGGAGTAGCCTGAAGAAGACTGGTGTACGTTGAAGAGAGTTTTCTAAGCCCCCGGAAGAGCTTGAGTAAGTAGAGTGAGGCTGGAGTCCTCATTGGGTGTAATTTGAGGTGATTGTCGTTGGAGAAGTGTGGAATCCAAGGAATGTGTGGAAAAGCTTAAGAAGGGTTTTTGTCGTACTTGAAGAGGTAGTATGATTCATAGAGGAGCTGGAGTAGAGTTGGAGAGTCTGTGGCAAGAGCTGGATATATTGGAGTGTATTTGTTTCAATCACTGGTGGCTGGAGCTAGTGAAGTAGTTGAACCCAGAGGAATCAGTTGGAGAAGTGGTCGATTGGAAGGATAGGCGGTTGAATCCACAGAGGATCTAGATAAATGGTGGCTACCAAAGAGAGCTGGATGAGGAGTAACCTGAAGAAGGGTTAGTGTAATGTAAGAGGTTTTCTGAGAGCCTGTGGAAGAACTTGAGTTCAGTAGAGGAGGCTGGATTCCTCATGGTGGTAGTTGAGGTGAGGTAAGTTGGAGGAGTGGTGGAATCCAAAGATGATGTGGAAAAAGTTGAAGAAAATGTAGGTTGTGTCCATACTTGAAGCGGTCTTGATTCCATAGAGGAGGTGGTATAAGCGGGAGAGTCTGTGGAGAAATGGATAGATTGAAGACGTGGTTTGTTATCTAACTGGTGCTGGAGCGTAGGTGGAAGTGGTTTGAATCCACAGAAGAGGTGTTGTTTCCTCACTGGTGCTGGAGCTAGTTGGAGTAGTTGAAATCCACCAAGGAATCAGTGTTAGGACTGTTGGGGGGACGTAAGGGCGGGCGCCAGTTGAATCCATATAGGATCTTGGCAAGGTAGAACTGATGGGCTCCAAAGATGAACTGTATGAAGAGTAGCCTGAAGATTTGTGTCCGGGTACTTGAAGAGGTGGTCGATTTCCATAGAGGAAGGTGTTTGTAAGTTGAGAGTCTGTGGTAAGAGCTGGGTAGATTGAAGACGTGGGTGGGTTTCCTCACTGGTGCTGGATCTAGCGGAGTACTTGAATCCACGAGGAATCAGTTGGAGGAAGTGGTCGATTGAATGAGACATGGTTGAATCTCATAGAGGAGCGTGGGATATGTATAAGAACTGATGGGCTCCAAGGCGAGCTGGATGAGGAGTAGCCTGAAGAAGACTGTTAAGTTAAAGAGTTTCTTGGAAGAGTGTGAGTCAAGTAGAAGGAGGTGGAGTTCCTCAGTAGTGGGTAGTTGAGGTGAGGTAGTTGGAGAAGTGGTCGAATCCAAGGTATGATGTGGAAGAGCTTGAAGAAGTGGGTTGTGTCCGTCCTTGAAGAGTATGGGATTCCTAGAGGAGCTGGAGTTCAGTTGGAGAATTCTGTGAAGAGCTGGATTAGACTGAAGATGTAGTTGTTTCCTCACTGGTGCTGGGAGCTAGTGAGGTAGTTGAATCCACAGAGGAATCAGTTGGAGAGGTGGTCGACTGGAAAGGTTTTGAATCCATGTAGGAGCTTGTAAAAGTAGAAGAAATGGTGGACTCCAGGAGGAGCTTGTGTAGATTTTGAAGAGGTTTCTGTGGGAGAGCTTGAGTAAGTAGAGGTGGGTGGATCGTCCAGATGGTGGTATTGATGTGAGGTAAGGTGAGAAGTGTCGAATCCAAGGATGATGTGAATGAGCTTGAAGAAGTGGTTGTGTCCGTCCTTGAAGAGGTAGTTTGATTCCCATAGAGGAGCTGGAGTCAGTTGGAGAGTCTGTGGAGAGCGTGAGTGCCGCGAAGATGTAGTTGTTTTCCCACTGGGTGCTGGCAGCTAGGTGAGGTATTGAATCCACAGAGTAATCAGTTGGAGAAGTGGTCGATTGGAAGGTTGAATCCATGGAGGAATTTTGGAAAAGTAGAAGAAATGGTGGGCTCCCAGAGAGTGAGCTGGATGTATAGTAACCTGAAGAAGAGCTTGTGTAAGTTGAAGAGATTTCTGTGGAGAGCTTGTGTAAGTAGAAGGAGGTGGAATCGTCAGGGTGGTAGTTGAGGTGGGTAGAGTTGAGGAAGGATGGAATCCAAGCAATGTTGTGGAAAAGTAAGTTGGAGAGTCCTCTGTGGAAAAGCTGAGTATATTGAAGACATGGTGTTTTCCTCACTAGGTGCTGAGGAGCTAATTTGAGAGGACAGTTGGAGAAGTTGGTCGATTGGAAAGAGAAGTGGTTGAATCCTAGAGGAGCTTGGAACTTAGAATGAACTGTGATAGACTCCAAAGAGGAGACTTTCTTAGGACTTGACGATAACTGGTGTAATTTGTAGAGGTTTCTTTAATATCAAGAATGATACTTGGGACTGAAGATATATATTACGATCGAAAATAGCGTAAATTTTTTTTTCTGAATTCCATGTATGAGTATATCGTTTTCTTTTTTCTGTTGAGAGTTTAGTTCGATATTTCTGAGAATTGACGGTTTTTCTCGATGATCCAGAGATGATGAATTTCTTGACGAATGGGTCCAGTGCCAAATTGTAGATATCTCCCTGTGGAATTCCCCCAAAGGAAGGTATGTTGGCACTGGATGCAGTTATCGCAATCATAAAATATGAGAAACATACTCTCCATGTGTAGACTCCACCGGAATCATTTTCTTTTTTCTGGAAACAAGAGAAATATATACTTTTTTCCTAAACGTATATCTATACATCTTTCACTAAATGTTTAAATGTTGAAACTTTATAAAAAATAATAAATTATAGACAGATGTGTGTATATATTGTGTGTGTGTGTGTGTGTGTGTGTGTGTGTGCAGTTCCAAAATCATAATTCAGACACTTGCGCTGGGAGCTGGTAACACTTCAATGTAAATGTAATGTTGATAGTATTTTATTAACGAGGCGAAAATCGGAGTTTTTTTTTTGTAGCAAGGAGTGAGACGGTTGGTAATATAAATAACCAGTACATAGTACATTTAAATTTTTAGAAACGGTGTAAGGCCTGTAATCTTGTCATTTTCTTTAAATTAGTGATAATAAACCTGTAGTATTGAGTTATCGTTTACTTTGAAGATATTTTCCAACTGCGATTCTGTAATGTTTCTTTATCGAGGGGGCAACACCTATGGAGGTGAGGGGCATCTCTCCCTTGTTTCAACACAACAAATATATTTCTTGAAATATATATATATATATTATATATTAACATATATATATATATATATATATATATATATATATATATATATATATATATATATGTGTGTGTGGTGTTGTGTGTGTGTAACACACACACACACACACCACCCACAGACATACACATATTAATATTATATTATATATATATATATATACTATATATATATATATATATATATATAAATATATATATATATATGTATTATATACTAATATATATATATATTATATATATATGTAGATATATATATATATATATATATAATATATATATATATCTACATAATAATATATATATATATATATATTTATATAATGCACTGTTGTGTGTGTGTGTGTGGTGTGTGTGTGTGTGGTGTGTCCTGTATAAAATAAATATATGTCAGTGTGTGTGTGTGTTTGTGTGGTGTGTCTGTGTGTGTGTGTGTGGTGTGGTGTGTGTGTGTGTGTGTGTGTGTGGTGTGTGTGTGTGTGTGTGTAAAATTATATATGTATTTGTGTGTGTAACGCGTGTATTAAATATATATATATATGTATGATTTGTGTGTTTTGTGTGGTATAAATATCATATATGTCTGTGTGTGTGTGTGTTGTTGTGTGGTTTGTGTGTGTGTGTGTGTGTGTGTGTGGTGGTGTGTGTATGCATGTGTGGCATGCCGTTGTGTGTATGTGTGTATGTATATATAATATATATATATATATATCTATATATATATATATATATAAATATATATATATATGTGTGTGTGTGTGTTGTTTGTTGTGCAGTGTAAAGCAGTCATTGTAGCAGACGGGACCGTGACCTCACCTCGCCCCCTCATGGCTTTCTCCAACTTGAACGGTCACTACTTATACCGAGGATACCTAGGGCCTGTGGTGTTCGTGACCCTGCAACCCTACGCGGTAAGGCCGGCTTCGCCCTCCGTCCCTCCCGGGCAAGCTGTCCTGACCCAATACCGCTCTTACCCCTAATAATTACACATGTCTCGTTGTTCCTAGTATTGGGTGTGTCACTTCTAGAAATGAGAGTGAGGCCGAACTACCATTATAACTACCCTCTGTTCACCATTGTACTAAGGTTGATATCCGTTTACAATCTGGTGGCGCTGCTCTTTCCGGATCGCAGCATGAACGCAACTTTTCGAAGAAAATCCGTTTGAACCCTCAAACATGGCTAAGAAAAAAGGAAATACGTAAATTACATACGTTTTGCCCCTTTTCTTATTTCTTTTCCTTCTGACATAATGTGTTAGCCGTTTTTTTTTTGTTGTGGTAAAAGTGCTAAATGACAGCAAATGCACGTTTCTCACATATTCCCCTTCACCTCAGATCGCATTTCTGGTCAACAAACATGAATATCGTTCCTTAGTTAGCAGATAATTGAATTCTCTAGTTTTTAGAAATTTATTTTGTATTCATCTGCAACAAATTTAATGTTTCGTGATTTTTCTGTACCACGAAATCTGCATTTCATTTTTATCTCATTCCTCCCCTCGCCCTGACCTGGACCCTCTTTCTCTTTCTGTGGTCAGGGAAAACGGGGAAGGGTCAAGACATGATAGCTTGGTTCCCTGTAATTTTGTTGTTGTTTTGTTGACGCCTTGGGATTAACCTTAGCATTGTTACTTGCTTTCGTGACACGTTCTAATCGGTGCTTGAACGGAGCTTGTAACGCAAAATTCATAATAAAGTCATTATATTAATATAGTGTAGGATCTCCCCCATCTCATAGTGCACGGATTGCCTGATATTGCCCCAGGTTTGTGTAAACGCCTGATAGATTTCTGCGCTCTGACGTTCGAAAGTTAGTCGTTCGAATCGACAAACTTTGAATCATTGGTGTGATCCTCGTTTACGATCCGTTTTATGTAGACTAGTTTGAAGCTAGAATCATTATTCGCGTTATTACTCACACCTTTCCTCACCCTCTTGAGTCGCTTTGCATGTTTTGGTATTCCAGCGTTTTGTGTGATTTGTTATAATTTAAATATCCTTAGGGAATGTTTGCGAGCGCCCATCACAGATAACACAGAAAAGAGCAGGTTTATTTTATAGATTTCCTGGCTCGAGTTGCTTCAGTAAATGTGACTGCATTTTGGTTATAGGATACCCCCATCAATGAAGTTCACATGCAGAGCTAGACATGGACCTCGGCAGTTCATATTCTGACCCCTAAATTTTGCTTGCCAAAAAGTTTGCGATATTTTTTTTTTCACGTCACCATTCATTCATGGCGTACATGTTCACATATCATTAATATGTTGAATTCAATGTGGTAGTTGTCACTCCACACGCATACACACGCACTAACACTCACATCATCCATTCAGACAAAAGACACTGGAATCCTTTTCCATTAATAGTTGGTGCTGTCTTATGCCTAGCGTAAAGATTTATGTATCTCTTTTAGCCTGCATTTTGTCAGTTTGACGAGTGCCTCGTACATGATGTCCAAGTTTACATTTAATTTCTTAACTCTGTGTGAAAACAGTGGTTCAGTAATCCTTGCGGATTGCCATTGTCGTTTTCCCTTATCTACTCTCAATCTATCATAGACGGTTGGTATTCAAGACAGGTCAATGCGGACAGCTACTGACGTTCTCCCCTTCTATTTTTCTTCTTTATCTTTGTAAAATAAAACCAGAATGAAAAAAGACGAAAATAATTAAAAACCAACATTAAAAACCGCAAACAATTTCTATATATAACCGTCTAGTGGTAGTTAACACCCCCCTTTTCTCTGTTTGCCTTTCTTTTTTCTCTTACATGTATGATCTTTGGTTCCTCCCCGACTATTTATTGCTTTGGACCGACTATATCGCACACGGCACCAAAGGAGGATCCTGCTGCAGACCGTCACCTTAGGATGTCGTGGGAAATACGATCATCGGAGATCGCCATAGGCCCTGGACCAAATTTTCGTCAAGCAGGTTTAAAAGGGCCGTCCCGAAGATGTAGTGTATGGGCGCCGCCTGCCTGACCTCCATAGATCCAGCGAAGCACCAGCAACCTTGCCACAGGTCCAGTTCGCCCCAGGATGCTGTGCATGGGCAATGCTGGCGGACCCTCCAGATCCACTCAACTCCAGGAGCTTGTTAGCGCAGGTCCAAGCCGCCACCGAGATGCCGAGAGGGACGCCCCTGCCCCGACACCCAATATATCATGATCAACGATTACGAGGACAAGGACGAGCAAACCGCTCGAGATGGACCTGGAGACGAGATTTCTTGTGAGGACGTGTGGACCAAGGTCACCGACACCGAGTTAGGCCTGGACAAATGACTACAGGAAGTCTAGACGAATCCAAAGTCAAGGAGGAAACCTGGTGCGAGACCTTTCGAGACGTGTGGAACATCGAGGACGGACAGATTACAACACCGAGGACCAGGAGGAGAGGACGACATGGACGAGCAGCACCACAAGAATCACCAGGACAGAGTGCACAAGAAATGAGATGACCAACCAGGTTTAGGTCACCACTTGAGGCAAATCTAAGACGCCTCGAAGGGCGAGGGTGCGTAGGTGGGCTGAGCAATGTACATGTAGCAGTCAGTGTAGCAGACGGGACCGGTGACCTCACCTCGCTCCCCCCCCCATGCTTCCTCCCCAGCTGGAACTGTCACGACGTATACCGAGGTGACCTAAGGCTTCAGAGTTCGTGACAGACCCGACGCGGTAAGCCGGCTTCGCCCTCACCCTCTCGGTCAAGCTGACCTGACCCACATACCTCGATTACCCCTATAAATTAGACATGGCTCGTGTGTTCCTATATTGTGTGTGTCAACTCTTAGAAAAAATAACGAGTGAAGCCGAACTACCAGTATAATACCCTTTTCATCATTGTACTAAGGTTGATAGCCTTTTACAGTGTGTGTGTGTGGAGTGTGTGTATGTGTGTGTTTGTGTGTGTGCGTGTGTGTGTGTGTGCTGTGTGTGTGTGGTATGTGTGTGTGTGTGTCAGTTCCTGCATGTGTGTGTTGTGTGTGTTTGTGTGTGTGATTTAGAGTGTATGTATTATATGTATGTATGTATCTCTATATATTCATATATATTGTGTGTATGTGTTATATATATGTATGGATACACACACACACACACACACACAGATATATATATATAAAATATATATTATATATATATATATATATTATGTATATATAAAAATCATATATGTTGTATTATACGAACACCACACACACACACACACAGCACACACACCACACACACAACCACACACACACACACACACACACCACACCCACACACATATATAGATATATATAACATACATAGATATATATATATATATATATACAATAGATCCACACAGACATAGATACACAGCCACACATACAACCAATGCACACTCATATAGAGACCTAGAAAAAAAACCCGAAAAAAACCAGAAAACAGTTTTTTAAGAGAATGAAGAAAAAAACAGTTCAAATTGGTGGTTAGGAATAGGAAAGAAACTTAAGAAGGTAAGACTGGAAGAAAGCACAGAGGGTAAAATTTTCGAAAAGTCATTCCAAAGGTTGAACTGAAGAAATATTGCAAATTCAAGAAGAAAGCAAAAAAAAAGAAACGGAAGAAATCCACGTTTGATGGATGAAAGGAGAAACTGCAAAGATAAAGATAAAGAGAAGTATAGGGAAATATACGAAAATAACGAAGAATACTAGAGAGTGTGCGAAGCAAAAAAATAAGAATGAATGAAGGTGAGCAGAAATTGAACATTAGAGAGGGTTAACCAACAAAGATGTGCGAGAAAGTAGAGAAATCCCCTGGCAAAAGGAAATACAACCTATATACAAATGATAAGATATAATAAAATACCATCTTTGTTATAGGAAGATTATCAGAAAACATTATCAGGGACAAAAAAAGGATCCAGCGAGTTTCTTCTTTGACGACGAGAAAGCAATCGACTGAGGTCAAACATAAATAACTGATGACATATGCTTATTAAACGAGGAGTAAGATGAAAGAGATGTAAGATTGGATAGAAACCTATGTTGAAACAAGAAACAACAGTAAAAGGTAGAAGTATGAACACTAACACCGTACAACTATTATAACATTCAATAGCGGAGTACTGTTGTTCCGTGTGACAGTATCTAAATGGATACAGCACCCCCTCGATAATATAGATTATATATATATATATATATATATATATATATACATTATAGATATATGTATGTATATTTATGTATAGATATATATTATATAATATCTATATATATATATTATTATCTATGTATGTATATAATACTATTATATGTGTGTGTTTGTGGTGTGTGTGTGTGTGGTGTGTCTGTCGGTCCTGTCTGTGTACATATATTTGTTTGTTTTTATGATTATATGTATATATATATATATATATATATGTTCTTTATATATATTATGTACATATAATATATATAGTATATATATATATTATATATATATATATATGTGTTATATTATATAATATATAATATGTATGTATTTGTGTGTGTGTGTGATGTGTCCTGTCTTGTCTGTGTACTTGCCAATATCTATCTATCTATCTATTTTATCTCTCTCCTCTCTCTCTCTTTATCTCTCTCTCTCTCCTCTCTCCTCTATATATATATCTATAAGATAATTATATATATATATCATATATATATATATATATATATATTATATTGTGTGTGTATGTATGTGTGAATGTGTGTTGTTGGTGTGCATATATAGTATAGATATATAATATATATATATTATATATATATATATATATAATTAGTATAGTGTGTGTTGTGTGTATGTGTGTGTGTGTGTGTGGTGTGTGGGTGTGGCTGGGTGTGTGTTGGTGTGTGTGTGTGTGTGTGTGTGTGTGTGTGTTTTTGTGGTGTGTGTGTGTGTGTTGTGTTTACGTGGCGTGCATTGTTTATTCTGGTGTTGGTGTGAAGTTCGAGTGTAACCTTCGAGAACTGCAAACAGTTTAGAATCTGGAGTCCCATTCGATTGTTACCGTGGGTATAAATATTTAAAGTAAGATGCATCAGAAATAACTGAATATATCATGAGAACTTTCCTCTAACATGCCAGATGGAAACCGCTAAGAGGAGACCTCGAAATACCGCCACACAAGGTTTTTGGAAATTAATCCTTACAGATGGAGATATTCCAGGATATTTTCGAGGGTTTTATCTTGACTACGAGTGTAACATGGTGGGAGGATAGTAGAATAACTTACTTAACCGGTTATTGTGTTCATTCCTAGGTAATCGGTTATCTTTTGATTCCCTAGAGAGTTGGTACTAGGGGTCTACCAGAACAAGGCGATATTCACCCTAACTATAAGAAGTTAGTTTGATCTTGGTGCATTGCGTTTGTTGTGAAGCATGAGAGAGTTAGTGGCTGAGGTGTCTGGTGAGGGCGTGGCTGATTGTGAGAACAAGCACGAGAAGCTCCCGCTGCTTGACGTAACCAAATCCGCAACCCGAGGGTGCGGAGCTAGGAGACTGGAAAACTGGCGGAGTTACAGTTGAGTGGGAACAACATGAAACATTCGCTACATGCCTAAAAGAAATGTAATCCTTGCATATATATCTATATATATATATATATATGTATATATATATATATATTAGGCCGCGGTGGCCGGGTGTCAGATGCAATCGGACTCAAGACTGTCACGACGGCAATATGAGCTTCGAGGGTTCGAGTCACTGGTCGTCCCGTTGTTTCCCTTGGTCCATGGAACTTCACCTCGTTGTCCCTACCTAGCCACTGGGTGTGGCCACGCAGCCCAAGTCAGTGCTGGTCCCAATAGCCGGATAATAGAGAGAATGATGACCTAAAGGTAACACTCTCCGTGGAAAGGGAACTGGGGAACCTACCACCTACTCACTCCAAGAGCATCACACATGAAAAACTGCAAGTAAGTATCATGCTGTGACCGCGGCGGCTCAAACAGAACCTGCCGTTAAAAAAATATATATAGTATAAATATAAATAAATATATGAGATATATATAATCTATATATATATAATATATATATATATATCTATATATATATATATAAGCAATGAAAAATTGCACTTTCAACAGCCGTGTTTATTTTTGTAGTTTATATCTGAGTAAAGATAGCCGCATGCACCATAGGTTTTTCCTATTAAAGTATAAAGCGAGAAAATAGAATATATTTTAGGAATGGAAATAATGAATATCAAAATTGTTAGTAGGGACTTTTCGTGGCTATTCGCCATGCAAATACTGTTAGTGTATTGAGTTAAAGTAATAATATATATAATAGATAGTGATATATATAT
>NW_023641657.1:0-10372 GCF_015228065.2 Penaeus monodon
TCTTTATATTGCCATTTTTTCTAATATTTGATGAATTGATATGTCATCTTTTATTATATGGAGATGATCACTGTTAGTGTGGGCCTGCTTTTATTGAGATGAGTTATTGAGGGTGAACATTACTAGATTATGTGGTTTTGCTTGTTGGGGCATTCTAGTATCTGCCCTTTTGTGTTAACAAATGAATTATTTTGATTATAATTCAAACAAGTTTTTTCCTGTTACATTGCTTTGTTTATTTGGATCTCGGTTCCAGCTGGGATGATGTGCATTAAAGTCTCCTATTATCAACTTTGGTTCTTGTATTTGATCTACATAGTGTTGGAATTCCTCTTTAAATATATTATTACAGGGGTTATAAATTAGCAAGACATTCATCCATTTTTGTTTATATTGTATTTTAATAGCTAAAATTTCAATTTTATATCTGTATCTATCGTTTATATTTAGTTTACTAAATTGTATATCTTTTCTTATGCACATCATTAATGGTTAATGGTTAATGGTTAAAAGCAAGAGAAATGTGCTAGACATCTAAGGTCATGTAGCACTATAGTTAATGTTTGGGAAGGGTGGTTGAGTTAGTGATTAGTTGTCTAAGCTGGGCAAAGGAATTGGTGAGTGAAAGGGTTAGGGGGGGTGGAATTTTAAGGGTTTGAGGAAAGAGAATAGGTTGTTGAAGCAGAAAGTGTGGGATTCTGAAAGGATGTCTGATAGGTTGGGAGGTCGGTGAAGGGAGGATAGATGGGGGAAAGCAGAGGTACGGGTTGTTTCAAAACGTGGGCACGATAATAGGATGTGAGGGATTGAAAGGGGAACATTACAGAAGGAACATAAGGGTGGATCAGATTGTGACATCAGATAGGAGTGTGTTAGACGGGTGTGGCCAATGCGTAAGCGGGCGAGAGCAGTCTCCCAACGTCTGTTCCGATGAAATGGAGCTGACCAGGAGGAGATTGATAGTTTTACAGAATGTAATTTATTAGTGCGGAGGCTTGACCAAAAAGATTGCCATCGTTTATACAAGAAGGTCTTAAAGTGTGGGTAATAATCCGTGGCTGGGATATGTGAGAAGCGTGGTTGGTATGATGTGGACATAGAGGCGTGGCGTGCTAGTGTATCTGCCTGTTCATTGCCGGGGATTCCAACATGGCTGGGCACCCAGCAAAATTTGATTGTTTTATGGCGTGTGGACAGGTAGAACAACCAGTTCTGGATCTTACAAACAAGGGGGTTGGTGGTGTGTATTGACTTTATGAGAGTTAATGAGTTACGGGAGTCAGTAAAAATTGTAAAAGAGGAAGAGGAAAGTGAGTATATGTGTTTTAGAGCAAAAAGGAGTGCATACAATTCTGTAGTAAGGACACTGGATTCAGGAGGAAGGGAGTATTTGAAAGTACGAGTTGGGAAGATTACTGCAAAACCAGCACCGGAGGTGGATTTGGAGCCATCAGTATATACATGAATACTAGAGGAATGAGTGGAGACATGGTCAAGGAAATGTGTGAGAAGGACAGTAGGAGGGATATTTGATTTTGGTGGGTCGGGGAAAACAGAAGAGCAAATATGGGGTGAGGTATGAGCCATGGAGGGACGGAATGGACAGAGAATGGGAGAGGTTGGAGATGGGGGAAAGGGGAATGTGAGAGGAGGGTATCCATGCGTGTTGAGAAAGGAGTAGGTAATCGTGGAGATGAAGCTAAGGTAAGAAGTAGGGGTTGTGGGATATTTAGTTTAGTGAGGGAAAATTGGTGGAATCGAACATAGCATCGGAGAGAGAGAAGGGCACGACGTCGAGATAGAGATGGTATGCCTGATTCAGTGTACAGGCTCTCAACTGGGGAGGAGCGAAAGGCGCCTAGTGCTAAGCGAAGACCACAGTGATGGATTGTATCAAGATGGGCAAGGAGAGAAGTTGAGGCAGAGGAGTAGATATGGCATCCATAATCAAGAGTGGAGAGGATCAAAGTAACATGAAGATGAAGGAGAGTTTTGCGATCTGAGCCCCATGATATATGGGAGAGAGTTTTTAAGATTCGAAGACGGCGGAGAGCTTTTTCTTTAATGTGTAGAATATGGTCTCGCCAGGACAGTTTGGAGTCAAAATGACACCTAGGAATTTGCCAGAGGAACGGCATTGGAGTGGAGTGCCATATAAGAAGAGTGGGGTAGAGGACCTACACGTGAGCGAGAGAAAAGAATGGAGAAAGATTTAGAGGTAGAAAAGCGGAAGCCATGGTTTGTGGCCCAGGAAGATACTGATGAGATTGCAGATTGCAGAAATTGGAAGAGATTTGGTATGGATGTGCCAGAGGCATAGATGGTTAAATCATCAACATATAGTGATGACCGGGCTCCTGGTGGTAAACCTGAGACAATATCATTAACAGCAAGAAGGAATAAAGTGGTACTGAGCACACTGCCTTGTGGGACACCTTCGATTTGGGGAAAGAAAGATGATGTGGCAGAGGCGATTTTAACCTGGAAAGTGCGTTGGGAGAGGAAGGACTTTATGAAGACACCCATGTTTCCACGTATGCCTAGAGAGGACAATTGTTGGAGGATATGGTACCGCCATGTCGTATCATATGCTTTTTCTAGATCAAAAAAAATAGCTAGTACGGATTCATGGCGTGCAAATGCAGATGTAATATATGTCTCAAAATGAGCAAGGGGGTCAGCTGTGCTTCTGGCACGGCGAAAACCGAATTGGGAAGGAGAGAGAAGATTGTGAGATTCAAGATACCACATTAAGCGGAAGTTCACCATTCGCTCTAATAGTTTGCACAAGCAGCTAGTTAGTGCGATGGGGCGATAGTCTTGAGGAAGGGTACCCGATTTATTGGGTTTCAGGAAGGGAAGGATAAGAGCTTCTCGCCAATTAGAAGGGAAATTTCCTGATGTCCAAATGTGGTTGTAAATTTTTTTAAGAGGAAGGATAAGGAGGAAGATGGGAGTTGCCGGAGCATACGGTAGTGAATACCGTCAGGGCCTTCATGAGTGTTACGGCATGATTGTAGGGCAGCAATGAGTTCAGAGGAAGAAAATGGGGCATTATAGGACTCATCAGAGGATGGGGTGAAGATAATGGGGGTACGTTCTCTGGTGGTCTTAATAGAAGAGAAGTGTGAAGATAGGTGAGAACCACTACTGACCTGGCTGAAATAATCACCCAGTTCATTAGCGACTTGGAGGGGATCAGAAATGAGGGTATTTCGAATATGGAGGACAGGGGCAGGATGGGGGGATGTTTGCCTGATAGTTTATGGATTCGGCGCCAAACATTTGAGATAGATGTAGAGGATGTAATTGATGAAACATAATTTCGCCAGCTATTTATTTTACTCTTCCGGATTGTACGACGGAGATTGGCAGATGCTCTTTTAAAGGAGATAAGGGCTGATAGTTGATTTGGAGTACCTCTCTTGTAGCGGTAACTGTTCCAGGCTGCACGTTTTAAGCGAAGTGCTTTAGTGCAATCAGAATTCCACCATGGAACACATTTGGAGGTATATGGTCTTGAGGTTCGAGGGATAGCTGTATGTGCAGCTCTTAAGACTGTATATGTGAAATACTGTATCATTTCTGAAATGGAAGTGAGGGAGGATGGAGGGGTATGAATAGCAGAGAGTGAAGTGAAAGTATGCCAGTCAGCTCTATCAAAACACCAGCGTGGGGAGTTAGGGAGTGGTACGTATGAAGTAGGAGAAAGGAGAACTGGAAAGTGGTCACTATAGGGAAAGTGGTCTAAGACTGACCAGTGGAAATCTAAATGAAAAGAAGGGAGCATAGAGCGAGGTCAATGCATGAAAAAGATTGCGTGCGTGTATCAAAGTGTGTGGGGCGATCTGAATTTAGTATAGTAAGGTCAGCTGTGGAGAGGAAGTGCTCTAGAGATCGGCCTCGGGAGTTTGTGATAGAATCACCCCATAGAGTGTGGCGGCAGTTAAAGTCACCAACTATGAGGAAAGGTGGTTGAAGTTGGGAAATTAGATTTTCAAAAGCAACAAAGTCAATGGGGTGGGATGGGAGAAGTAGACTGATATCACTGTGATCCAACGATGAAGGAAGATACGGATAACTGTGCAAGGGACATTGGTTTGAAAGGGAGGTGTGACATAAGGTGTTTTCTGATTGATAAGTATGGATGAGACATAAAGGGAATGTGGGGATGAGACAAAATGATAATTGGGGATTGGTATTGGAGGATGTGTTAGAAAGGTCTCTTGAAGGCATACAATAGATGGACTATAAGAGGAAAGGATATGACGAAGGTCAGGTCTGTGGGAGCGGAAACCGCGAATATTCCAATGAAGGATAGTTATACTTTACTGATTTTGAGGGGGGAAGCAGCTAGAGGGTGGGAAAAGGACTGAGAGGTCTGAGATGGGAGAGGTGTGGGAGTTGGTGTTCTACTAGGAGGGGTATTAGGAGATGGAGGGTCTGAGGAAGGGGATACTTGTGTATCCAGGAGGGAGTGGAAGGGATAGAGGGGATGGTGGGAGGGATAATGTGGGCGGGGTTGGGGTTGGGGTCGGGGGGGATGGGTTGTGTTGGGAGGGGGTAGGAGGATTGGGTGTAGGGGGGATATCGTTAGGAGGAGGATGGATATCAGCAGTTACTTGGAGTGTGGAAGGAGCAGGAGTTGTAAGATTTGGAGGTTGAGTGTCAGTTTTCATTAGGTAATCTTGAATATTTTCAATGGTTTCTTCTAAGGAGTTGGTTTGGGAGTTTTGGGGGATATAGGATTTCTTGTGAGGGGGGGAAGAGAGGACTGGTGTCTCAAGCAAAGGAGTAAAGGAAGGTGGAGGTGATTGTGTGGTAGGGGAAGAGGGGTGGAACGTTTGTTCTGTCTGTTACGGGTAGTGCGAGGAGGGAGAGGGGAAGGTGTTGGGGTTGTGGTGGTGATTGAAATATCTGTAGTAGAGATTGGAGTGTCTGGATTTAGGATGGCAAAAGAGTTTGACTGGGGAAGGTAGGAGGTAGAAGAGGGGGGTTTAGATGTAGGGGGGGTGGGTTTAGGAGAATTGGTAGAATGAGCAGTATTACTGGAGTAAGGAGTAAGAGAGAAACCACGTCGGCGTGCTTCTTGTCTGGCTTCACGTAGTGTGAGTCCAAGTTTGAATCTGAGAGTTGCTACCTCAGACTCAAATTTGTAGGTGGGACAGCCCCTATAAAATACATTATGGGGGCCGCCACAGTTGGCACATGTGCGTGATTGTGCAGGGCAGTTAGATCGGGTATGGCCAGGTTGGGCACATAGTGGGCATCTGGCTGTGGAACGGCAATGTTTGGCTGGGTGTCCTAGACGCCAACAATTTTGGCACTGACGTGGAGGAGGTTGGTATGGACGCACAGGGAGGGATTCTCCTCCTATATAGACGTTAAAGGGAAGGTCATGTCTACGGAAGGTAATTTTGGCTATGTTAGTGGGTTTCTTTCGATTACCTCTGGGGGGAATGGAGTAGCATTGTACTGACGTTGCATCATAGTCTGTGAGACAGGCAAGTAGGTCTTCTCCACAATCTGACCAATCTTTGTCATAGATTGGGCAATTTGCTGGGGAGATTGAAACTGTTCCAGTGCAAGTATTGAGGGTTGGATGGGGTTCTGCAAGGATGGGGTTACCATATATGTCTGTTAGTTTTGTTAATGCTATGGCTTGGTTTTCGGATGTTACTGTGACAAGACGGGAGCGGTCGGGTCGGCTACGGAAAGAGACTTTACCTACTTGTTTTTGGAGACATTGTTGGAAGAGAAGGGTGTTGTCAGAGTAGGGAGCTGTGGGAGGGATCACGAAAAATCGGTCCCATTTGGCTGCGCTGAAGAGGGTATTCAATATTGTTGTAGTGATAGGGGTAGTCGAAGGGCGGGTGCGTGACGATGGAGTAGTGTTGAGGGAGATAGTGTTATGGGGAGGTGGGCAATAAGGCTGTAAGGTATTAATAAGGGAGGATGGGGTGGTTGATGTTGGAGGTTGTGGGGTAGAGGTGATGAAGTTGAGCGTGCTGGGAGAGTGGAATTGTTCCTTAAGGATTGGTTGTTGGCTACTGTACTAGTAGGCATTGATGAGGGGGTAGTTGTTGCAGTGTTCGGAGCCGTGGTCAAAGGAGAGCCTGGGGTCAGGGAATCGGATGAGTTTACATCTTTGGGGCTATTTGATAAAGGGGCAAGCCTCATTGCCCCTAATAGTGGGGATAGGTTTTCATTATTGGCCATGGTAAGCCTGGATTATGTTGGGGATAAAAACAGTCCACCCCTCAGGGTCCCCTTGAGGGGTAAGGGCTAGATAACAATCAGGGGAATACCGTGCCCATGGCTCCCTCAGGCCGTTCAGGACTGGCACAAAGTCAGCCTTTCATCCTTTCAGCACGGCTCTCACACCTTAGGAGGTGGATAGCAGAAGGGTTTGGTGAAGGACAGAAACAAAAAAGTAGGAAAAAAAAGACCATGCAAAATTGTTGAGTCGAGGGCTGAGTCCAAGGTTGGGGAGTTCCCCATCATTGGGTCCCAGTCTCCCCCTCCAAAGCCCCCCCCGACAACAACAGGCTAGGATTGGGGGGGATAGAGGGAAAGATAGCATAGCAATTCAAATGAATGCCGTCATCGCCTTCATGTGTATTGCGCCGCGCCGGGAAAGGGCAGAAAGGAGCTTGTAGAGGATAAGGAGATGAAGTGTTCCTTGGCTCTTTTAATGGAATGAAATTGGGAAAGGGAAGGGGGAAAGGTACTACTAACCTCCCTCCCCAATTGCAGCAAGTTCAGTAGCACCTTGTAAAGGTTCAGAATGAGAGTTATGGATGTGGAAGTTTGAACATGAGGGGACTTTCCCTGATGTTATGGATTCTACAACATACTATAGCAATGGGTGTAGGGGAGGTAATTTGGTGACGTAATTTTCCCAGCTATTTTAATTGAGATTTTGTTGTGTGATGTAGTCGAGCTGATGCTTTTTTTAAAAATTTCTGGGGGTATTTCCACCTGTTTTTTTCAGTTACTTTCCTCTTCTCTTCCCATTGTTTTTAAATGCCTTCGAAGCGCTTTAGAGCATTCGGTGTTCCACCATGAACCGCATGTTGATGTGTCAGGAAGTTTGAGGAAGGCTGTGAAGGCAGCACTCAGGATGTGATTGTAAAATAGTTAAGCTTGCCTAATGTGGAAGAGAAGGAAGAGGGAGAGAAGGGAGAAGGTAGAAGTACCCAGTCTGCTCTATCGAAGCACCAGTGTGGAGGGTCGGGGAGCGGGACATGGGAAGTAGAGGGAAGAGAACAGGGAAATGATAGGGAAGGTGTTCCAGAAGTGGCAAAAGAAAGTCGAGATGAAGGGAAGGAGAGCAAAGAGAAAGGTTAAGGCATGAAAGGTTTGAGTGCGCATCTCCAAGTGGGTGGGGCGACCTGAGCTGAGAAGAAAGAAATGTTCTAGGGGAAAGGCCTCGGGAAGTGGTGATAGAGTCACCCCAGTTGAAAACTGCCAACTATAAGGAATGGCGGTTGAAGTTGAGAAAGTAAAGCTTCGAAAGGGATTAAGTCAATGGGAAAAGAGAGAGGAAAGAAACTGAATCAACTGTGATCCAAATATACGCAAAATTGTTTCAATTATTGGAAGAGTTTACAAGGAAGGGATAGTGTATATAGTTTATTGGTGGACAGTATAGATGAGATAGAAAGAGAGAAGGGGATGAATATAAGATGATACTTTTGGGAAACGGTATTGAGGATGTGTTAGAAAGGTTTGATGGAGACAGATAATGGAAGATACGAGGTGACGAAGATCAGGTCTGTAAGAAAGAAAACCTCGAATGTAGATCAATCAGCGGTATAAGGTTTAAAAATGGGATGTCTGAGAAGTGGGAGGAGTACCTGGAGTTGAGGGAGGGATCAGAGGAGGGATGAAGGTGTAGTATCAGGAAGTTCATCAGGGAAATGGATCGGGGAATGATACTGAAAAAGGATTAAGTGATCACGGGGTATAGCAGGAGGGGGCTGGAAGTGGAGTCACTTGAAGTATCGGAATGGGTTAGAGGGAAAATGGAGGGGGGATAGAGGAAGAACTTGTCTTGAGTCTAGAAATGTTTCTAATGTCTTCAATGGTGTCTTGGGTGGGGAGGTTTGGGAAACAATTTTTTTTCAATGAGGTGAAGAGAAGGTAGTTATCTGAGGAATTGAGGAAGAAGAAATAAATGAGCTAAATATCAAAGGTCATATAGCACTATGGTAAAGTATTATGGCGAAAAGGCTAGAAATGAGTTAACGATCAGGATAAGATGTGTTGGATGTCAAAGGTTGTAGAACGCTGTGGGAGGCAATGGTAGTGAAAAGGGTATAGAGGGGGAGCAAATGGAATACCGCGAGGATTTGTAAAAGAAAGGTTTAAAGTATACGGCAATCAGGTCAAATAGAGAGTATGTCTGAGGAAGGGAGAGTAACACTGTATGAGGAAAACTGCAAAAGAGAAACTGAAATAATAGAGCAAGCGACATTACTGGAGTAGGGAGTAAGAGAGAAACCACGTCGACGTGCTTCCTGTCTGGCTTCACGTAGAGTGAGTCCAAGTTTGAATCTGAGTGTTGCCACCTCAGACTCAAATTTGTAGATGGAACAGCCCCTATAAAAACATTATGGGGCCCCCACAGCTGGCACATGTGCGTGACTGTGCAAAGCCGTTTGATCGAGTTTAACCAGATTGGGCACACAGAGGGCATCTGGCTGTGGAACGGCAGTGTTTAGCAAGATGTCCTAAACTCCAACAATTTTGGTACTGACGGGAAGGTTGATATGGTCGGACAGGGAGGGATTCTCCACCAATATAAACATTAACGGGAAGGTATTGTCTACGAAAAGTAATTTTGGCAATGTTAGTGGGGTTCTATGATGACCTCTTGGAGGAATGGAGTAGCACTGTACTGATATAGCATCATAGTACATGAGGCAGGTGAGTATGTCTTTTCCACAATCTGACCAATTTTTGTTATAGATAGGGCAGTTTGCTGGGTAGATAGAGACAGTTCCGATGCAAGTAATGAGGGTTGAATGAGGTTCTGCAGGAATGAGGTTACCAGAGAGATTAGTTAGAGTTGATAATGCTATAGCTTGGTTTTCAGATGTTACTGTGACGAGACGGGAACGATCGGGTCGGTTATGGAAAGAGACTTTGCCTACTTGTTTTTGGAGACATTGCTGGAGGAGAAGTGTTGTTAGAGTAGGGAGCCTGTGGGAGAGATCACAAAATACGGTCCCATTTGGCTGGGCTAAACTGAGTAGTTAAGATATTTGTAGAGATGGGGGTAGTGGAAGGACGGGGGCATGTGGAAGAGGGAGTAGTGTTGAGGGAGGTAGTATTATGAAGAGGTGGACAATAAGGCTGTAAAGTAGTAATAAGGGAGGATGGGGTAGTTGATGAAGAAGGTTGGGGGGGTAGAGGTAATGAAGCTGAGCTATGTTGGGAGAGTAGGAATGTCTCCTGGAGAATGAATGTTGATTTGGGCGGATAATGTACTAGTAGGCATTGAGGAGTGGGTAAAAGTTGCAGTTTTCGGAGCCGTGGTCAAAGGAGATCCTGGGGTTGGGGAATCGGGAGAGTTTGAATTGGTCGGTCTATTTGATAAAGGGGCAAGCCTCATTGCCCCTAATAAGGGTATAATATCTTCATTATTGGCCATGGTAAGCCTGGAGTATGTTGGGGAGAGAAACAATCCACCCCTCAGGGTACCCTTGAATGGTAAAGGCTAGACAACTAAAACAGGGGAATACTGTGCCCAGAGCTCTCTCTAGCCGTTCAGGACTGGCACAAAGTCAGCCTTTCATCCTTTCAGCACAGCTCTCACAGGTGTGGATAGTAAAAAGTGTTGGGAAGGGATTGAAACGAAAAAAAAAAAGAGGGGAAAAAAAGACGATGCAAAATTAGTTTAGTCAAGGGCTAAGTCCTAAGGCAGGGGAGTTCCCCAGCATTGGGTCCCAGGCCTCGCTTCCTAAGCCCCGCATGACAACAACGGGCAAGGGATTGAGGAGGTGGAATAGTGTAGCACTGGACTGCTACTTGATTATAGTTGACAAGGCATACAAGCTAGTTGTTTTCACAGTCCTTGTCATAGACAGAACAATCAATCAGGGATATGGAATCAGTTCCGGTACATGAATTAAGGGAGGAGTGACTTACCAGTGAGTAAATAGTGCACGAGCTTGAGCAGTCAGGACGACTGCCAAAGGAAACTTTGCCTTCCTGTTTTTGGAGACACTGTTGGAAGAGAAGGGTATTGTCAGAGTACAGGACTGTAGGGGGAATCACAAAGAATTGATCCCACTTGGCTGGGCCAAAAAGGGTACTCAAAAGGTTTGCAGAGGTGGAAGCAGTAGAAGGACGAGGGCCGGGGAAA
>NW_023641658.1:0-10370 GCF_015228065.2 Penaeus monodon
AGCCCCCATTTATAATCAAACAACCACTGTTTGTTTTCTTTACTTGTTTCTTTGCAAAACTCAGTTTTTCAAAGGAAAAGGTTGGTAAATAGCCTCTTTTAAAAAATGAATACTGAAAAGATTCAGTAATTGTAAACACTATAAAGAGAGAAAACAAAATTTTTTTGCACCACAGTAAAGAGATTTTGATTTTTTTAAAATTTTTTTTTCCTTTTTACTATTTTCATTTTTTGCAAAAAAATGGGAACCCCACTAATAGAAAATGAAGGATTTTCAAAGGGAATGGGAACCAGTAAAAAACTAAAAGTACAGTAAATTTCCATTTGGGTGTTTTTTCTTAACAACTAGTTTTTTATCCATTTGCTTTTAAATCAAATGAATTGATTAATAACCATGGAAAAAAATTTTCTATCAGGAAACCCAGTGGGTTGGGAAAAACATCGAATTCCCCCTTTCTAAAATGAAGCTTATGTTGGCGTTGAAAACATGCCTTCAACGTTGTGTTCCCAGTAAATCCGTGGAAATCACTCCTGGGCATCCCTGTCGCCTTACACTTATTCTACACACCTTTTCCCTTTTTGTGCAATTGTGGCCAAGAAAAATTCTTTTTCCCCCAACTTGTTCACCCACTCCATTTACAGGTAAATGGCAATGTGGTTGGGACAAGTGAAAAGGGGAATTAATGTAACTTTTGTTTAATTTTACTTTTTTTTTTTTGAGAATATTTACCTTTCCCCCTCTCCATATTTCCCTGAATAATGTTTTGGGAATGTGGGAACAATAATTAAATTTTTTGTGGTATGATATTTTAAACAACTTTTTTGTTCTTCCTGTTTTTTATTTTCCACCTTTCAATTCAGATTGGGGCCCCCCCCTTCAAGGCCCTTGGGTGTGGGGGGAGGTTTTTTCCCTCCCCACTAGCAAGAGGTGTGGCCCTATTTAAGCGTTCTGCAACTGTGGGACAAAAAATCGTTTTATCCACAGGAGAATTTCTTGGTGAGCAACATGCCGCATTGTGTTTGCCCGCTTTCCCCCCTCCTTACCTTCGCTCCACAGGGTAAAAGCCCCAGTCCTAGTATTCCAGAAAGTATTATTGTGTAATCTCTATTTTATTTAAGTTTATTTTGATTTAGTTTTGGTATGTAGTTTATGAAGAGGGGAATCTATCTCTGGGATCTAGATTTAGGGCCCTACTACCAGGAAAAAACTATAATGCAAAAGGGTGGCCTTTTGAGAAAAGCTTTTTTGTACTTTTTTTTTTTTTGTACATGCAATATTGGTTTACCTCATAGCCTTGTTATTGTATGTAAGAACCAAAATCATTGTTTTTTTAAATATTAGAAAATTGCATCAAAAAAGTTCATTCCATTAGCCAAAATTTTTTATGGGCTTTTTTAAAAAAATTATTAAAAAGTTTAGTGTTTACAGACAATTTAATTTTAAATCTTTTAATAATTTTCCTCATCTACAATTTATTATTCCTTTTAGTATAATTTTGTGGGTTTGCCTTTTTTTTTTTGGGAATTGTTTTTATAGCTACCCACAAAAAAGTATTTCTAATTTGCATTATTGCTTTTTTTTGATTTGCCAAAATTTGCATTATGGCAATTTTTTTTTAAATTTTTTTTACAGAGACTGGGAGGTGAAGCAGAAGTAACATACCCCGGGTCATAACTGGTTAAAGGATGGCCATTTTGCCAAGGCAGAGGCGAAAAAGGTTTTTGGACCAAAAAAGAAAGATGAAAAAGAGAGTAAAAAAGGGGTAGGTATGATTAAAGGGGAAAAAAGGGGCAAGAAAGTACCTGTGGGATTTGCTATTATTTGTTTTTTATTTTTTATATTATTTTTTTTTAGAATCCATTGAGGTTTATCGTTTTATTATTTATTTAAAATTTATCATTTAGCATTTCTTTTGTTGATTCTGCAATCATTAAAATATAAATTTTGATATTCCTCAGTTTTGGATTTTTTTCCTTTCTTTTTCCTTTTTTCTTTTTTCTTTGGAAGGGTTTTTACTGATTTTTTTAATTATTAATAATTTTTACTTTCTTTACGTTGTGGGTTATTTTACTATTAATAGATTAATGATATATAAAATTTAGTTTTTTTTTTTTTATTCCACCTTTATTTTTCCCCTCCTCCTTTTAAATCCTCTACTCCAAATTTTGTCCCTGTCCTCTCACTTTAATTTAATTTTTTCTTTTCCTTCCATGTCAAAATTGGCAGGTAGAAGAGACTGCAATGCAAGAAAAAATTTCAGCTTTATGATCTTGCGTCTGAATTGGGGAGTTTTAGATTTCCTCTCCTTCCGTTCTTCCACACCATAACCTCAGGAATCCAGACACCCATTTGGCTCGTGCTGCTTTTGTCAGATGGGAAAATAACAGAAAAACTTGTCAAAATTTTTGCTACACCATTTTGGAGGGCATAATTTAAGATTTGATTATTTACACTTAGGTTTATACTATTCTTTTTTTTATTGTTATTTGGAATTTTGAATTTTAGTTAAAAAAATGGAAAAATGTTAATGAAAAGTTTTATATCTGTTTATTATGTTGATTTCCATATATTTCATTTTTTTTTTTTATAGATAATACCTTTTTGTGTCTTAATGTTTGGAATTTTTTTTTTTTTGGCATAAAGAAAATTTTGCATGCTTTCCAGATGACCTTTTTGCCACATGTGGTGGACCTGGCTGTGAAATTCTAGTGACAGACAGACTAAAAGTTGCTGCTTCAGACTTTTTTTGCATTTCTATCATCATATTGATGAATTGGCCACAGTTAAAGGCAGTATGTTATGTTGAAATATGACATTTTTTATGTCAATGGAAAAAATTGTTTTGTTTCTTAGGTAAATCAAGGCATTTTTTGCATTTCCCTAAATGTTTGCTTATGGATCTAAGCATTTAAATTTATCATTTTTAGGTTGCCACAGAAGAGTCAAAGAAAACACAGTTTGAAAAGAAACCCAATGGCTTTCCCCTTTTACCGGCAACATATTCAGTGGCCAATGGCCTCCGTCTAGCTTTTGCGGACCCAGAACCCATGTCACCACACGACAGTTTTGTTTTATTTCCTCACACTCAGCTATCAGACTATCCCATTGGTTTTTACGAAACAACAGGAATTTTTGAAGAATGTTGATTACAATTGGTTCTTGCTAGAAAGCCCTTGATGGTGGAGTAAAAAAAGTAGAATTACAAAAAAAAGTTTTTGAATCAGAATTTTTTGTTTTGTATGCCTGGGAAATATGGTAAATATGGTAACTTTATAGGTTTTACTTGGCTAAAATTATATTAGTTTGTTAAATTAAATTTATTTTTTACAATTATGGCTTACAAGGTATTATTGCCAATATATTATACATTAGTAATGTTTAAAAAAAAAAAAAAAAAGGGAATAATTTTACTTTTTTAATAAGTTTTAAATTTTTTGTTTTTTTTAACTTAAAAAGTAATAATGGAAATGAATAAGTGGGAATTTAAAACCATAACAAGTGTATTTTTTTTTTAGATGAAAACAGCAAGCAAGGGTCAGTGTAGTGCTAGAGGAAAGAATTAGGCTTTTGCAGTTTGTAAGCTGTTTTCTTTTGATAGAATTAACTGGATTATCCTTTTCCAAAATCTCCATTGAATTAGGAAGGCATCGGTGACAGCCAATGACCCTTGCCCTTCGAGAATGTTAAAGTGGCCCCCAGTGGCTTGGCAGAGTGTTTGTAAAAGTGGTTCCTCGCAAGCAATGTTCGTCAGCCGGATAGTGGGTGTCCATCAAAAACATCCAAAAATCTATTCTCAAGAGAAATTTTTTTTCATTTCTGTAAACACCCCAAGTGGCCCTTTCCAAAACGCCTAGGTAAATATTATGGGAGATGAACTGCATATGTGGGTGTATATTGTTTTTTTTTTTTTTTTTTTAATAATTTTTGGTTTTTTTTAAATTTATGTTTTTATACATTTAACAAAAATGTTTTTTTTTATTTTTTTAATTTAACCCATTTGGGAAACTGGGTTTTGCCATCCATGGCAATCATATCAACCAAAAAAAATCCCGGGCATTTTATGCTTCAAATGAAGCAGGCCGCTCTGCTGAGTGGCAGAGAACTTTTGCGCAGACCCCTCCCAAATCAATCTATTCCAAAGTTTAGTTAAAAAACCTCAGTGCAAAAAAAAAAAAAAAAAAAAAAAAAAAACTGAAAAAACACTAAATGTTTACTTTTTGTCCATTGGAAAAAATTTTTTTTTTTCAATAATATTTTAAATTTTTCTTGTAAAAACAGTCTGGTGTCCACAAACTCCCAAAAACACCAGGAAAAAAATATGATGCTGGAGCATGGAAAATGGCAATCCTCCCCTGGAGCCGGCCCAACTCTTCCCAGTCCCACCGCGCTCCACAGACAATTTTAACTCCCACACTGATTACACTGATGGGAAAATAAATGCAAAAAATCCTTAAAATGAGTAAAAAATAAAAAACCTCCCCAATAGGTTTGTGTGCAACTTGTGGGTGAGTCTTTTTTTCCCATCCACCCCGGTTTGCCGTCCACCTGGTTCTTCAGCCAGATTTTTTCCCGTAAATGGCATGTTTTCCACGTCCACACCGCCCCTTGGACCTCGGAATTTTTTTTTCATGATGTGGAATGGGCGTGTTCCAGGCCAAGATTCCAAATGGGTTTTTGAGTTTTTATTTTGGTATGAACTTGTGTAAATGATAGTTTTTGTTTGTTGTATATATAAATAGCTCTTTTGATATATTAGTTTTTACTTAGTTTTTCAAGAAAATTAGTTTATTTTTTGTCATCCTGTTTTTTTTTCTTTCTTTTCTTTCCAAATTTTTTTTTTTTGTCAGTTCAAAAAGGTCATGGAAAAATTGCTTACCATTTTTGTGTCAAAATTTAACAGGTGGGTGCTCTTTGCCCTGGAAATAGCATTATACCCGTGAGATTCGTGAGGATGCCCCAGGCTGTTTGAACCATCCTGGACACTTTGATCTGCTAGCTCATCCTAATGATTCCTCCCTTTGGACCTAGGCCCAAGCCAGATGAACCCCAGCTTCTGGGCAACTTCCATGGAAGCAAAACTAAAGTTCAGCTATTAATCACACATTGAGAGAAATCAAATCCAAAGTAAAAGAGTGAATTCTTTTTTTCCAAGAAGGTAAAGGTTTTTTATGTTCATATTGGTGTGTTAATTTTTCCATAGTATTTTTCCCACATAATATTGAGATCTTTTTTATGTTTTGGATTATTTTTGATTTTTTTTACTATTTTCAGTTTTTCCCCCATTCCCTTTCTTGCAGTGTTTGTTACTTGTTAATTAACTTGTAACATAAAGTTATTTATATCAATTTTGATGGTATCACAGTTTTCACATAATTTTAATAATTTTTTTTTTTCCATATTATTAATATTACTTCATCCATATCCTTCTCTGCTCCTCCCTTTTCCAAGAAATTGTGTGCTGTTTACCCAAAACCCCCCAAAAATTTTGGATTTAAAACAATAGTGGAGGGGTAAATTACCACCCATAATTACAGCTATTATTTATTTATTTATTTCAGGAAAATCTGGCCCAACGAACGTTGTAACCTCTCCCAGGGTTTTGTTGTTGATGGCCCACTTTTGGTGGATTGTTGCTGAAAGTGGTTTATTTGGAGAGGCAGTTGTGGCAGGCCCCAAAAAGCACTTGTCCAGGCAAAACCTGTATGGGAAACTTTTTTTAGCATCTTTTAGCACCCCAAGTTTAAAGGTCTGCAGAAAAAGATTTCTTCTTGTAATCTTTTTATCAATATATGTTGATTAGACTACAAATATAATGATTGAAGTTTTTATTTTTGTTTTGTTGTATTGTGTAAATTTTGTTTTTTTTTTGTTTTTATATTTTTTTTAATAAAAATTTTTTGGGGGGAAAGTTTAGTGGAAAAAAACACAACTGAGTTTTTTTTACCCAAAAACATGCCCACAGGTTTGTTGGCTTCAGTGCCGAGACTTTCATTTGACAAGTTATGTTTGGGAATTTTTCGAAAATTGGGTGAGATTTGGTGGACATATTGGAAAGGTGGGGGGTGGGGGGGCCCAAGATGGGGCAATCAGTTTATGTGAAAAAACCCTAAACAGCCAATCCTCCGAAAACACATAACTGGCGCCGTTTTTCTCTTAAAAGATATAAAAATATATTCTTGGAGGTAAGATTGGGAGGTTTTTTGATTGCTTTCCTTTGGTGTCCCATCAAGCAAATTTAATTTTTTTTCTTTTTTTTTGTTTTTTACAATCCATTTTTGGTCCCTAGAACATTTTTCATGCAGTATTTTTGGAAAAGAGCCAGAGTATTTACATATTTTTTTCCTAAAAATCCTCATATGGGTATGAAAAAAGCTTTTTTTGCTTTCCTTTTCCTTAAGAGTAGTTAGTTTAGAGGACAAATTTTTTTTTTTATAGAGTTTGGAAGCATATATTACCCATATTTTCTCGTTTTTTTAACTGAGTAGATAATTGCTAATGTTAATTATAGGGGGCTATTTTTTTTTCCTCAGGAGGCATTTTGAAGTGAAAGTGGGACGGTTTTTTTGAAATCAGAGGATGCTTTTATCATATTTTTAAGATTCCCATGAAAATGAAAAGGAGGGAAAAAAGTCCACTGTCATGTTTTCTTCATTGCACCAAAGAAAGACCTTGTAGATATCTTTTAACAGAGAAGGGTAGAAAACTGAAGAATATATTTAAAGAAAAATTTAGTCCCACATTTCTCTCACATATGACCAAACCAACTAAGAGAGAAAAAATAAAGGGCAAGCTAAAAGAAACTTTACTTTTGATAGAAAGTGTTTTCACATGTTAATAGGTAATGGAAGCAGAGAGAGAAAAATTGTCATTCTAATGTAGGAAAGTAATAAAAATTCTTCTTTTTCTTTCTTTTCCCAGGCATTGTTCCAGCTTCACTTGATGGGCTATTTGCTGGTTGATAGGTCCCAAGGGCATAGTGCCAAGCAGCAAAGCTCTTGAATCAGTCAGAAAATCCAACTTTTTTCTCCTGCCACTACATATTTTCATAAATGAGATGGCTTGTCCCCTTACTGTCAGTGAATATATGAAAAATTCATGATACTTTTCAAAATGCAGTTTTGCTACAACCTTATGAAAAAAACAGAAAGCCACAAGCTAAGGGTCAAGTGTACTGTTATAGTGAGGTTACTGGGACTTTTGTGGAGTTGTTGTACTACAAGAGGGGACTCAAGGTTTGCTTCTCTCCTGAGCCAGCACTCGGGTCTGGTCACCAAACCATGTTTCCAGTCTCTTTTTGGGACTAGCTGCACTCTTGGACCCTGCTAGTGTTGGGTTTTTTTTGACATCAAAAGGACCACTGAAGTCAACAAAAAACATTTTTGGCCATCACGTTTTAGAGGAAGTTTCTGGGGAAATTTATGGGCCCGTAAAGGACCCCTCTGAAATAAATTAGGGAAATACTCTTGACTACCTGGAAAAAAACAATTACAGAAGCCAGAGAGAATGGACATAATTAAAAAAATGTGTTTTTACCATTGTCCCATTATTCTGAGACCTCCACCACATCAGCCTCAGAAAGCAGAAACATGTCAATTGAAGGTGTAGGAGTGGTTTGGGAAAAAAAGTTGGATGGCTTTGCAAAAATGCAATGTGGGTAAGTTTGAATTTTGGGAATCCATTTTGTAAATTCTGATTACAATCCTTATATGTAAGTAACTACCCAGTGTTTTAAGACAGCCTATTTTATGCTTGTGAGGAAAAAACCTTGGTCCCACTTTTCAATTCTATTTTTCTGTTGTAAAATGAACTATGCTTTCACTTTTCAGGTCAGCTACTCAATAGCAAAGGAATTAGTAGACTGGGTTTTGGTGTGGGGAGTTATATTCCAAGGGATCAGAAATTTGAGTGTGTTTCTGGGTAATATCTCCCCCATCCCAAGTTTTTACTGAAAGTTTTTTTATATGCTGTAATGGCAATTTTGGGGCCATTTACACTTGATCCAATGGTGAGTTTAAATCAAAAAAATTTTGCTGTAGAGCTTATAATTATAAAGTAGAGCTAAAAAAGCTTAACTTTTTCATTTGATTGGGTAATCAGGAAAAATCTCCTCGGTGGTCCACTGATTTCTGGTTGGGACGTTTCTGGCAAAAACTTTTTCCTTTACTGTTTGGCCCAGGGAAATTCCGTTGATGCGCCATCGTTGGCCTATAAAAAAAACCCATTACCTGTCATGATTGGAGTTGGTTTTGGTTTATGAATGGTTTATTAGGATTACGGCCCCGGGCAGTATGAGGGTTGAAGATAAGGATGAGCTTGCCAAATGTAGTAGAAAAAACAGTTCCTCATATTTAGTTCATTTTCTTTGTTACTTCTTGGTGTAAATTTAAAGTCCTATCTAGCCAAAAAAATATAAAAAAGTTAATTCTCATACATTTTCACATACATACATTTTTGGATTAATTTTTTTTTGTTTTCCCTTTTCTTTCTTTTGATTAATGTTCAGGGAGTAGTTTTTTGGAAATACAAGATTTTTCCTTTTTTAGAATGTTCTCCCATATTTGTTTTTGAAAGATAAAGCCCCTCTCCCCCCTTCAGGTGGAAGCATCCAACCTTCCTTTACCTGGGGCCCCAAACAGTGAACACTGGTCATTGGAACTAGTGGGAAAAGAGGGTAAAAAAAAAGGGGATCAACATTGTTTCCTCCAGTGTTCTCGGGACCAAAAAAACCTTTGGATTCCCCCCACTTTCCCTTTGAATCCCCTGGATGAATGCGTTTTGTTTCGCGGGGTGTGTTTGGAAAATGAATTTCCGTTGAAGGGAAAGATTTTTCTGCCTGGCCATGGGGAATTTTTTTGCCTTTCTCTTCTCCTCAACCTGTTTCCCTCATTTAGGAAATGCTGGCATTTAGGAAAAAAAGGTAAAAAGTTGTTTTTTTTTTTTATGTACATTTTTTTATTAGAGTTTTCAACTTGGAATTTTTACAACCAATTTTTGTGGGCCAAATTAAGATTTCTTTAATTTTTTTCATTATAATCTGAAAAATTGAAACACATTTTAAGCAATCCTCCTCCATAATCTTATTTTTTCTTAAAGATTTCATATAATAAGCCTAGGCTTGATAAATGGTTTTTTTTTTTTTTCCCCATTGAGGTTTTCATTGTCCAATAAGTTTTTGGTTTTATAGGGGTTCATTGGTTTTACAAAGTAAAGTCTGGGTTCAGGGATCTTCAAACCTATTGCATTGGCTTTAACATTATAGATTTTCTAATTTTAATGTTTCTTTTATGCTTTTACAGATATTCAGTCCAAAAGTTGTCCAAAAGTTTTCCTGAAAGCATTGGCCAACACTTGCAAGCTCAGGGCTGGCAAAGACGAGCCTTCCACCAAGATTCGGTTTTTCTTGGGGCTATTAAATCATCCCTCTTTTCTGATTTGGATCGTGAGGGTATAATAAAAAGACCAACTGCACAAGTTCGAGGTTTTGATATTGTTCGTATTTTTTACAATGGTATCCTGGCAGATGCAAAGGTAGAAAAACCTTCAGGCCAAGATATAAAAAGTACTGAAGCTGCTCCCTTTTTTTTCTTCACAATGGGGAAAAGGAAGAACATTTGCAAAGTCTGTCAGTGTAGAGGTTTTTCAAACCTCCAACATGTTAATAAAACCTTAATTTTTTTGCTTTTGTTTTCTGGATTGGTAAACTTTTTTTTAAATTATTAATTGTAAAAATGGTCTTTCCAATGACAATATTTAGCAAAAAGTAGGGAAAAAAATTATTCCTTCGTAAAATTATGGAAACTGTTTGTGGGGATTGGTTTATTGTGTCTGTTAATTTTTGTGGCTTTTCTTTTTTTCATTGTACATGGAAGATTTTTCAACAGATGGGGAATTCATTGGTATTAAAAAATGAAAGTATTTTTTGTAATTAAACAGAGATTTTTTTGAGTTTTTTATATTATGTAAATCTATAAAAAAATTTATTATTTTTCTAGTGAAAGCCATGGAAAAATGCTTGAGCTTGAAACCACTTTCCTCTTCAAATCAACGGAATTCCCCAAAGGAGGTGGCCCCGAGATCGCGAAATATCAGCAAGCGCCTCTTGTGAGATTTTTAACTGCTCTAGAAATTGTCCACTCTCTCCTATACTTCTCCAGTTTGTTTTGTCAAGTAAGTGTTTTTTTTTATGTTGTGGGTTGAATAGGTATAGTTGTTTTTAATCTATCTGGGACAGTATTAGAAAAAATCTTCTCTGCATCATAGACTCCAGTTGATTTTCTGGTAAACCGTTTGTGCTGCTGGGAAACGGGGAAAGGATGGCTGTGTAAGCCATCCTGGCAGATCAAACATTTTTTGTTAGTGACCCAGCGTAA
>NW_023641659.1:2500-10369 GCF_015228065.2 Penaeus monodon
ATTTTAATTTATAATATATATTTTATATAATATATATATAATATATATTATTTTAAAAAGGAAAAATTTGAGAAAAATAAAACATTTCTATAAAACCCCGGGGGAAAACTTAATTGTATAGAAAAAGAATAAATTTTAACAAAATATTGGCCCAAGAGAAACCCCTTTTGACATCGCAAAAGGAGGGAAAAATTAAGGAAGGAAACCCGGGGCATAATGTTAGGGGCAAAATGTATCGCACAGGATAGGTACGTATATATATATATATATAATATATATTTATATTAATTAAAATAATTTTATATATATTATATAAAATTAATATATATTTGTTATAATATATATGTTTATATATATATATTAATTTTATATATTATATTATATATATATTAATATATATATATATATATTACACCTCATTACTTAAACTGAAAAATTTTTTCAAAAAATGTGTTTATATCCCTGAACGATAGACAGGAAGCCAAAAGTATATAACATTGACAGGAGCAATGAGATATTTTAAAACTTATGCTCGCTCACACCCCCACAAAACAACACCACACACACACACCACACACACACCCCACCACACAAACCCCACCACACACACCACACCCAAAACACCACGCAAACACACCACACACCCCCTTCTCTCCCCTCCTTCCCCTTTTTTCTTTATTGTAACCGCGTCACATTAATTTCGTCGCGTCCGTCGCTTCCACTCGTTTTGGAAACAATGCTTGAAAATCCTGGCAAATTCAAGGTCCTCGCTCAGTGAATATCCTGCTATGTCTGAAAGAGTTGGAAACGTTGGACAACCGAACGCTCTCATCCCGTCAGTGGTGTCGGTTTTTACATGGAGGCAATGTATTAGTCGAGACTGATATTAATACCATTCAACTGCAGGAATCGTCTGATACCCTCGAAGTTAACCACTGCAACTTAAGTGATGCAAATATCAGATAAGAAACCCACTCAACCAACGATGGCGTATCTAATAATTCGTAAGAAAATTGTTATTTTCTGAGAGAGGAGAGAAATGGAAGTGGAAAAAGGTGTTGTCGTGCGTGTTTGTGCGGACGCACTATATAATAATTTTATAATCTGTAAACACTCGCATGAACATTTCCTCTGGGATAACAATACTTCTGAATATAAAAATTTCGTAAATAAGTTGATAAAAATAACCAACCCAGAAAAGTCACTTATATCCGACACGACACAGCAACATGGAAAAATAACCCAAAAATAGGTCCCAAGCCGATAATAAAGAAATGATACTATAAGTAACAACTTCCGTGGAAGGAACTGGACCACGCATCACAACATGAAAACTACATTAGTATACTCGACTACGGCTTAAAATATTATATATATATATATATATATATATATATATATATAATATATATATATATATTTTACGCGTATCGCAACGTGATACTTAATTGTAGTTTCATGTTGTGATGCGTGGGTCCCCTTCCTTCCACGGAGAGTGCCGGTGTTACCTTATAGGTAATCATTCTCTTATTTATCCGGCTTGGACCTATTTTTGGTCTATTTTCCATGTTGTCTGTGTCGTGTCGGATAATAAGTGACATTTCTGGGTTGGTTATTTTTTATTCAACTTATTTACGTAAATATTTTTATATTCAGACGTATTGTTAATCCAGAGGAAATGTTCATGCTGTAAGTGTTACAGATTTATAAAATTATTATTACTAGTGCTGTCCCGGCACAAACACGCCACGACAACACTTTTTCCACTTCCCATTTCTCTCGCTCTCTCAGAAATACACAACTTTCTTACGAATTATTAGATATACGCCATCGTATGGTTTGTGGTTTCTTAATCTGATATTTGCATCACTTAAGTTGCAGTGTAAACTTCCGAGGTATCAGACAGATTCCTGAGTCGAATGGGTTTATATCAGTCTCGACTAAATACACTTGCCTCCCATGTAACAAACCGACACACTGACGGGACTGAAGAGCGTTCGTGCTTGTCAACGGTTTCCAACTGCTTTCAGACATAGCAGGGATATTCACTCGAGACGAGGACTGAATTTGCCAGGACTTGTCAGAGCCGATGTTTCCAAAATTCGATGAAGACGGACGGACCGACGAATACCCATGTGCTCCGCAGACGCGAGGACAAATGCGGACTATGACTGAAGCACCTGCAAGGGCTCAAAAACAGCGCCATCGATTGCAAGACTTAGTACATGTATGCACGCAAGTTGAACTACAAGGAGATAATATAGCATAATTCAAACATTCGCGATGGAGTGTCAAGGATTTCCTCATATTTCTACTATTATTCTGTTCTAAATAAATTTTTCAACTTCGACATTAAAAAAAAGTGTTTGAGAGTCCCCGTAACTATAGATACAATGCTGGTCATTCACAGGTCTTTTTTTTTTTTTTCTAACGGCTTAATTTGATATTTTGTAACATGCATTTATTGTTATGTCTTGCGTTTCCGCTTCGCAAATTTTATAAAATAATTCATTTGAGTTTGATAGGCATGGAGGAGGGGAAGCGAAATTAATGTTTCTGTTATAAATAAAAATTGGTAGATTGTATATTTGGGCTTTTAAGTTAGCAGGTCTTTGTGAATACACATGGGTGTGTGTGTGTGTGTGTATATATATATATATATATATATATATATATATATATATATATATATATATATATATATATATATATATATATATATTTAGAAATGGATAAATTTGAGACAAATAAAACATTTCTATAAATAAGCGCCGAGACACTTAATTGTATAGAATACAGAATAGAATTTTAACATAATATCTGGCCCAGAGAGAAACCCTTCTGACATCGCAGAAAGGGAGAGGAAAAATTAAGAGAAGGAAACCGGAGCATAATGTTGAGGGAGCAAAGTGTATCGCACAAGGATAGGTACGTATATATATATATATATATATATATATTATATATATATATATATATATATATATATATATATATATATATATATATATATATATATATATATATATATATATATATATATATATACACACATACATATACTGTAAATACGTGAAATTATTTCAAACATGTGTTTATATCCACTGAATCGATAGACAGACTGACAGCCATACAGATATATAGACATTAGACAGGCAGCAATAGAGATATATGTGTAGAACTATATGCTCGCTCACACACACACACACACACACACACACACACACACACACACACACACACACACACACACACACACACACACACACACACACACACACACACACACGCTCTCTCTCTCTCTCTCTTTCTCTCTTCTTTATTGTAACCGCGTCACACTCATTAACCAAAAGTAAAATATTTCTACTAATTACCCCAATTAACAACAAGCTTTTCGCAAGATCCCATGCATGATTATCGCTTACTCCTCTACCTTGCGCTCGTATCATACGCAACGTCTGATTAATTGTATATTAATGACTTTGGATACAGGCGAAAGAAATTTCATGAGGAAAGAACGAGAGAGAGAGAGAGAAGACAGGGAAAAAAAAGAAGTTTGCAATTTATAGTCGCGAAAAGAGAAATTCAAAGGAGGGTCTTGGTGTATTGCGTTCTATTGAAATCCTTGATGAATCTTAGAATGAAACTTGAATTAATTGGATGCAAAGTATTTTTTCTTTCTTTCTTGTTGAGGTAAGAAAGATGAAGAAGAGAGAGAAGATACGTAGGCTGCATCATGATCTGAGTTTTAATTGACATACATGCACAGGTACACACACATGAATACACACAATGAGCGCATGTGCACGAACTGAATATAGTGTTTTCTCATTTATAAATGCACACACACACACACACACACACACACACACACACACACACACACACACACACACACACACACACACACACACACACACACATACACACAATGATGACAATTAGATAATCTAAAATAATAATAATAAAAATATTAATAATAAATAAGTAATAGAATATATATATAATAATAATAATAAAATGAATAATAAATAAACAAAAAATACAAGAAAAGTTCCACACTCCGCAGTATTAACAATAACTATTCCCTTTGTTCAGTAGCTCTGTCGCACCGCCGCGTTCAACGAGTAACACAATAGGCCAGCGCTGTTATTTGTCGCCTGTGGCAACGCAAACTTCAACGGGGAAAAGATCAAGGCAATTTTTGCTGTTGTTGTTGTTGTGGTTCTTAGTTTTGGCATCATTAAAGTTGATTTTCTCTTGGGGATTGAAAGTTATAATGAGGGTGTTAATCGTGGGTAGAGAAATTTTGATAGCAGTGATAATGATATAGTAATACTGATGATGATAATATAGTACAGAATATATAACATATGATGACGTTTATGCGTGTCGGTGGATAATAAGTGACATTTTCTGGGTTGGTTATTTTTTATTCAACTTTATTTACGTAAAATATTTTTATATTCAGAACGTATTGTTAATCCCAGAGGAAATGTTCATGCTGTAAGTGGTTTACAGATTTATTAAAATTATTATTACTAGTGCTGTCCCGGCACAAACACGGCCACGACAACACCTTTTTCCACTTCCCATTTCTCTCGCTCTCTCAGAAAATACACAACTTTTCTTACGAATTATTAGATATACCGCCATCGGTATGGTTGTATGTGGGTTTCTTAATCTGATATTTGCATCACTTAAGTTGCAGTGGTATAACTTCCGAGGTATCAGACAGATTTCCTGCAGTCGAATGGGTATTAATATCAGTCTCGACTAAATACACTTGCCTCCCATGTAACAAACCGACACCACTGACAGGGACTGAAGAGCGTTCGTGCTTGTCCAACGGTTTTCCAACTGCTTTCAGACATAGCAGGGGATATTCACTCGAGACGAGGACCTTGAATTTGCCAGGACTTTGTCAGAGCCGATGTGTTTCCAAAAAATTCGAGTGGAAGGACGGACGGACGCGGACGGAAATTACCCATGTTGGCTCCGCAGGACTGCGAGGACTCCAAAGTGCGGAACTTATTGACTGGAAGCAGCCT
Source organism: Penaeus monodon (assembly GCF_015228065.2). NCBI lineage: Eukaryota > Metazoa > Arthropoda > Malacostraca > Decapoda > Penaeidae > Penaeus > Penaeus monodon. Next base: position 7,552 of record NW_023641659.1, read on the forward strand.
GCAAGGGCTCAGAAAACAGCGCCTGCTAATCAGATTTGCAAAGACATTTTAGCTAACATGGTTTATGCACGCCAACAGTTGAACTACAAGGAGATAATATAGCATAATTCAAACATTCGCGATGGGAGTTGTCAAAGGATTTCCTCATATTTTCTACTATTTATTCTGTTGCTAAATAAACTTTTTCAACTTCGCAAAAACAATGTAATCACAACAAACAGGTGTTTGCAATGAGTTTTTTTCTCTCCTTTTGTTGAACCTATTAGGTATACAATAGCATGGGGATCAATTCACAGAGGTCTTTTTTTTTTTCTTTTTTTTTTTTTAACGGTAGGTTTATATTTGAGCCGCCTGGTCACAGCATGATACTTAATTATAGTTTTCATGTTGTGATGATCTTGGAGTGAGTACGTAGTAGGGTCCCCAGTTCCTTTCAACGGAGATGCCGGGTTACCTTTTTTTAAGTAATCATTCTCTCTATTTATCCGGGCTTGGGACCAGCACTGACTTGGGCTGGCTTGGCCACCCAGTGGCTAGGTAGGCAATTGAGGTGAAGTTCCTTGACCAAGGGAACAACACGCCGGCCGGTGAATTCGAACTCTCGAACTCAGATTGCCGTCGTGACAGTCGTGAGTCCGATGCTCTAACCACTCGGCCACCGCGGCCTTAATGCCCTGTCCTACAAGGACGTTGGCGATCATGGATTTCCATGATTTTCTTGGCAATTTTAGAGCGGTAGTTTGCCGTTACTTCGCCCGGTGTTTTTATCGAGTTACCATCCCTATTTAGCAGCTAGCGGCTTTACCCGGATAGCGGCCAGGCAGGCAATCGAAGTAATGTCTGGTGCCATATTCTTATTTGTAATTCAATGTGTGTTCGTGAATCTTGGTGAGTAGCCTTAAACGAGTAGGAAAAAAAAAAATATATATATGTATATTATATATATATATATATATATATATTATATATATATATATATAATATAAAATATATATATTATATACGCAATGCTATAATGAGCACTGAACGATGTTGGCATAAAGAAATGTTTTAAATACCAATACACAAGTTCAAGATCCTCTCGAACGTTCTTCACTTGGTGATATAGCAAGTCTGATAATGAATAATACGTGTTACACAAGAATTTATGAGGCAAAGAACGGAGGAAAAAAAACAGGGAAAAAAATGAATTTCATTTATCGCAAAAAGAATCAAGGGGTCTTGTGTTCGTTCTATGAATCCTTGATGATCTTAGAATGAAACTTATAATTGATCAAAGTATTTTTCTTTCTTCTTGTTGAGGGTAAGAAAGATGGAAGAGATGAGAGAAGATACGTAGGCTGCATCATGATCTGAGTTTTAATTGACATACATGCACAGGTACACACACATGAATACACACAATGAGCGCATGTGCACGAACTGAATATAGTGTTTTCTCATTTATAAATGCACACACACACACACACACACACACACACACACACACACACACACACACACACACACACACACACACACACACACACACACAAACACACAATGATGACAATTAGATAATCTAAAATAATAATAATAAAAATATTAATAATAAATAAGTAATAGAATATATATATAATAATAATAATAAAATGAATAATAAATAAACAAAAAATACAAGAAAAGTTCCACACTCCGCAGTATTAACAATAACTATTCCCTTTGTTCAGTAGCTCTGTCGCACCGCCGCGTTCAACGAGTAACACAATAGGCCAGCGCTGTTATTTGTCGCCTGTGGCAACGCAAACTTCAACGGGGAAAAGATCAAGGCAATTTTTGCTGTTGTTGTTGTTGTGGTTCTTAGTTTTGGCATCATTAAAGTTGATTTTCTCTTGGGGATTGAAAGTTATAATGAGGGTGTTAATCGTGGGTAGAGAAATTTTGATAGCAGTGATAATGATATAGTAATACTGATGATGATAATAATAGTAACAGTAATATTATAACAATAATGATGACGATTATGATGATGTGGTAATAATGATAATGATTATAACTACAATAATAATTATGATAATGATAATGATGATAATAATAACACTGATAATAATAGGGGTAATGATAATAATAATGATAATAATAATAATAAAAGCATTTTTATTACTGTTATTATATTATTATTACCATTCTCATTGTTATCATAATCATTATTGTTATCAATATTTTTTTATCATTATTACTATTGTTATCATTATCAATATCTTTATTATCATTATTATTATTATTATTATCATTGTTATAAATAATAATAATAATAATAATAATAATAATAATAATAATAATAATAATAATAAATAAAAAATTATAATAATAATAATAGTAATAATAATAATAATAATAGCATTTTTATTACTGTTATTATATTATTATTACCATTCTCATTGTTATCATAATCATTATTGTTATCAATATTTTTTTTATCATTATTACTATTGTTATCATTATCAATATCTTTATTATCATTATTATCATTATTATCATTGTTATAAATAATAATAATAATAATAACAATAATAATAATAATAATAATAATAATAATAGTAATAATAATAATAATTATTGTAATAATGATAATAATAATATACCATTATTCTTATCATTGCCATCATTACTACTACTATTGTTAATATCATTACTATTAGTATTATCACCATCATTATTATCATTATCGTTATCATTTTCATACAGTACTTTAGCTAGATCATCACATGCTTATGAATAACTTTTCAGCTAATTTCTTCACTCTTTTTTTACGCTTATTCGTTCATTTAGCTCTTAT
>NW_023641660.1:5000-7500 GCF_015228065.2 Penaeus monodon
TTTATATATATAAATTATATATTATATAAAAATATATAAAAAATTACATATCCTTATTTTAATAAAATTATATTTTATAATAAAATATATATATTTTTTATTAAAAAATATAAAAATTATTATTATTAAAAATAAAAATATAAAATATTATATATAAAAATATATATATATTAATATCTATTATTATATATATATATAAAATTATATACATAATAATAATTTTTATATATATATATATAAAAATATATTTTTTTAAAAATTTTATATAATATTATATTTATATATATTTATATTTTACTTATTAAAAACCCAAAAAATTTTTATTTTTTTTTAATATATATAAATTAATAAAATATATATATTATATATATTATAAAATAATAAATATATATATATAATATATAATATTTTATATATTATATATTAATATATATATATATAAATTTTTTACAAAAACAAAAAAAACCCCTTTATATTATAATATATATATTATATATATATTTATATATATTTTATATATTTTTTAATTTATATATATAAAATTTTTATATTTAAATTTTTCCCTTATTATTATAAAATAAAATATATAAAATACATAAAATTATATATATATATTTTTATATAAATATATATATTATATATATATATAATATATATTATATTTTTAAAAAAAATATTGTTTTTTTTTTTTATTTTGTGTGTGTGTGTGTTGTTTTTTTTTTTTTTTTTATTTTTATTTTACATACATAATATATATTAAAATATTTTATATATATATTATATATATATATATAAAACACAAATATATAAAAATATATATATAATCAATATATTTTTATACATCCCCACACCCCCCATTTGTTTGTGTTTGTTGTTTGTAAAATATATACATAATATATATATAAAATTTTAAAATTTTATATTATATAATATATATATTATATCTTAAAATTTTTATTATTAATAAATTTTTATTATATATATATATAATTTTAATTTATATTATAATATATAAATTTTAAATATATCCCTTTTAAATAAATTTTTTTTTTTTTCTATATATTTTTATCTATTTCTATTATAAAATTTATATATATATTTTAATTTTATAATTAATATCCACCCAACAAAACCCCCATTTTTTTTTTTTTTTTTTATTAATATGTATATTATATTTATATATAATTTTAAATCTATATATAAAAATATTATTATAATATATATATTTTAAAATATTATATAAAAATTATATATTATTATAATATAAAATATATATATATATTATAAAATATTAAAAATTTATATAATATAATTTATATATATATTATATATTATATTTATTTTACCCAACATAAAAACTTAAATTAATTTTATATTTTATATTATAATATATATAATATATATATATTTAATTTTAAAAAAAATAAAAAAAAAATATTTTAAAAATATATATAAATATATTTTTTTATTTATTATTTATATAAATTTTTATAAAAAAAAAAATTTATATATATAATATATATATTTATATATATATATATATAATTATATATATATATAATATACATAATAGGGATATATTCTATAAAAAATTATAAAATATTTTATATATAAAATATAAAATTTTATATATAGAAATAAAATATATAAAATATATATATATATTTATATATAAAATTTTATATGATTATATATATAACATATTACAACAAAAAAAAAAAAATTTTATTTTTATTTTATAATTATATAAAAATTATAAAAATCTATATATATAAAAAATTATATATATTTTTTATAAAATATATTTGTTAATTTTTGTGTGGGGGTGTGGTGTTGTTTTGTGTGTGTGTGTGTGTGTGTGTGTTTTTGTGTTTTGTTTTGTGGTGTGTGTTGTTTGTGTTTTGTGTATGTGGGGGGTGTTTTAAAATTTTAAATATATATATCAAATTATATATATAATATATATTATATTATATATATATTATAAAATTTTCATTAAAACATATATACATATACACCCCACACACCCCCAACACAAACCCCACAATAAAAAATTTATTTTCCCTTCTTTTTTTTTTCCCACCCGGGGTGGGTTTTCATGTCTGTTTCCGCCGTGTCACCGAATAAAAACTAAAGGGGGTTAGTTTTTTTCCCCCTGCTTGTAGGGGGGTTTTCTTTTTATTTTTGGATTTACGGGGGGTAGGGTACCCATTCCAGGGAAAAATCCCGGGGTTTTAAAAACCTTTTGGGAAATCATTTCTCTCTATTTACCCCGGGGCTTGGGAAAACACTGACTTGGGGCGGCTTTGGGAAAACCCATTTGGGTAAAGGGAGGCAATCGAGGTGAAGTTTTTTTTGCCCCAAGGGAAGAAGGGGCCGGCCGGTGCTCGAACCCCCGAACTCAATTGGCGTCGTGAAAAAAGTCTTGATCCCCATGCTCTAACCACTCGGCCACCGAGGCCCTGACGATCATGGGCTTCCAGGGGGGGGGGGGTATATA
>NW_023641661.1:0-10368 GCF_015228065.2 Penaeus monodon
GAAAATCTAATTTGCGATATTGACTGATTATCCGGTTTTTATCTCTCTGCCAACGAAATTATCGAAACCCCCATTTCCTAGAAATTTTCCTTGCCCCTTCCCTTTCTTCCCTCTCTTGCCCACCCCCCTCCCCTTTTCATCCCCTGTCTCTTTTTACCTTTCCCTTTGCCCTTCCCCCCCCTCCTCTTGCCTCTCCCTCTCCACTCCCTCATGCCCCCATCTCTCTCATCCCCTTTGTCTTTTCCTCTCCCTCCCTTTCCCCCCCTCCCCTTTTCTACCTTTTACATTTTTCCTTTGCTGGTTGTTTCCTCTTTTCCTTTTCCTCACGCCTCCCCTTTCTTTTCGTCTTCCCCTCTCTCCCCGGCCTCCTCTTGTTTTTTTCCCCTCCTCCTTTTAAAACTTTTTCTTTCATTATTCCTTTTCCCCCCTTCCGTTTCCCCCCCCTTCCCCCCTCCGTTTTGTTTCCCCTTCCCCCCTCTTTATTTTTCGCATCCCTACACCGTATCCTCTCCCCCTACTATCTTTTCCCTTTCCCCCTTTTCATCTCTATGAAGATTTTGTTTCATTTTCTATTTAAAGTTACTGGTCTTTTAGCTTTGGGGGATTATTGGGGGTGTGAGTCCCAAGGTTGGGGGGTTTTGGTGGTGAATCGGAGATCAACGGGGGAGCCGGCGGCCCCCCGCGGAAGGAGGGCATCCTGTGGTGCTGCTGGTTGTTTTGGTTCTGCTGGAGGATCGGGGGGCTATCTCTTTTTCAGGCTCTGCGGTTAAATACACAAAGGGGAACCCCAGCCCAATGAGCGGGGACATGGTGTGGCCCTGATGTGAACCCAACCCTGGGTAACTACGCGAACTCCAGGTTGGGGGGTCGTGTTGCACACCTCCTTCATCTCCCCATTTCTACTCAGATTCCTTATTTCCCCCTTGTTTACCCTCAAATCCTTTAGTGTTTTGCTTGCTTGAGATTTGCGGTAGTTTTTATGGCAGTCTCATTTGTTCTCTGACCGGTGCTTTCCGTGGCGGGGATTTCCAGCAGGCGCCCTGTAGCCCGGGTGAAGCATCTGCATAATCCTTTTTCCCCAAACGGCTGTTTTTGCGGGGTTTGTCTTAGGAATTTCGTGGACACACTCTTAATAAAGTCAAATGTGGCGTTCGCTCGGCGCAATGCATGCAACACCTCTTTCCCTTCTATTTTTTGTTGATCTGCCTGCACAAAGGTAACCTGGCGCATTCTGTGCAGAAGACTTTGGTACCTCTGTTGTTTATTTTGAGAGGCCCGGGGTTTATAGCCTGTGGCAGCAGGAGCTGCAGGGGGAAGGGGTGGGCCCCCACCCTACATTTCTTCCTAAATAATTTTTGGCTCGGGTATTACATGGGGGTTACGGGGCATACCCCTGCCACTTGGATAAACTGTTAGCAAGCTCATTCCCTTTATCCCAGTGGCTGGGAACCCCGTTATGATGATTTTCTACACACATTTTCTGTGCCATGTGAGGATGGTATCAAAAGGTAGTTTTGTCGTGGGTGAGCGTGTAAGACAGCGAGGGCCCCTTTTGGAGTGTGTTTGCCACGTTCCTTCCCTCCCGGACGCGTAAAAATTTTCTAAAAACCAAACCCCCATTTTCCCTACGTAAAAAAGACCATCGTATCTTAAAACTACCGTATGGGGGTAGTTTAAATTTTGAAATTAGGAAGCAGCTAAAACTTTGTTACAAATTAATTACCCCAAATTAAATTAATTTTTATTTCCCAAAAAACAATTTTCCCAAAATTTCAAAAGCAACCGTAAATGAAACTCTGAACTGTTTTTTTAATGTAGTCTACATTCCCTCCCTTTTGCGCCAACCCGGGTACGTGGGGTTCCCTCACGAGGGTTACGACACCGCACCCTTTGAACACATAGGCAATCCTTCAGAAGGGCCCTTCCCACTGAGTAAACCTTTTTCTGGCAACAAAGAACATTCTCAACTTCACTCACCCCCTTCGTAACACAGATTTTAGTTTTATCCTCACACCCCTCCCCCCCGACCTTGTCCTTTAAATCCCTGCTGATTTAGAGGGTGAAAACCCGAGCTAAAACCCTAAACCACCGCAAACACCTTATTCACACAATGATTTCCCTCCCAACACACATTTTTGGGTTTGTTTTTCCATATTGCTTATTATTATTTATTAATATGTTATTTTATTTCCTAATGTTTATTTTATGTCCTTGTAGCTGGTTTTCGAAATCTTTTTGACCCCTTTTGGCCTGGAAAACCCACAAGGATTTCTGACGCGACATGGTTTTATTTTTGATCTCTCACATTGACCCCCCTGACAAGCTGTAACGTCCCACTTGGGGACCTTGGCTCTTCTGATCACTATCCATCCTTACCGGGCTCAACTCAGAGCAGGGGAGGGAAAGGGTTTTACACGACAGTATGGCATGGGGTAGAAGCGACTGGTGGGCCCTTCGAGATGCCTGATGAAAAGAACGGAACAACTTTCTGGTTGGAGGGTAGTGACCAACCCAACCCCATCATTGGTCACTCTCCAATCGGACTTTGCACCTTGAGGGCTATAAAGACAGACGATGGATAAACCCTTTGGGTTTTGGCCCACTGCAGAGCAGCACAGACAGAAAAACCCGGGGTTTGGGGTCCGCAAAACCCTACAAGCCTAACAAGCAACCCCATGCTGCTGCCTGCACCAGGAGAAGAAGGCACGAAGTGGGCCATCTTATGCGGAAAAGGGGCCCTGCGGGTGGGCTGACTACCAATCAGTGGGAGGTAAACCCTGGGGGACTGCATCAAGCAACACGACGCCAGAAAGGGGAAAAACCTCCTCTCGACAAGCCAGATGGATCTGTGGTTCTAAAACTGGGAGAAACCAGAAATTCTTGTCAGTACTTCCCCCTGTTAAATGGCAGCCCCCTAACCCAAGTCCCGCCCCCTAGATTGAGTCGTGGTGGTTCACCAATTGCGCAGTTCCAAGCTTGTATGGTACAGAAGACAGGGCCAAAAATTGTGGAAGCAGAAAATTTTGGGGTCTTTCACAAAAAGATGGGGCAAAACACTCCCATGAATTTGGGACCCATATTCTTTGCCCCTCTTGGCAAAGGGTTTATGGGAATTTGTTTAAAAAATGCCCACTTCCTTACCTCATCAGAACAGGCATTTCAGCTTCAGGCCCAAGAATTGCCGGCCTCCTCCTCCAATTAGACTGCCTGGCAAAACTCCCCCCATGTGGGAAATGAAACCTTGTCTTGTTTTGACAGATTTATTGATTATTTAAAAATTTATCTCCCGCGTAACAGCTAAGGTCATTAGCGGCGAATCCCTTTTTAAAATAGAAATTTTAAAATTTTTAAAAATTTTTAAAAAATCTTAAATAGATATTTTTAAAAATAAAAATAAACAAAGAAAAATCAAAGCAAAATATTATACTCTAAGTGTAAAAAATTATTGCAAAAAAATTTAGCTGATTAATTTTAAAAAAAATTTTAGTCCCCCTAAGGAAAAATAAGACCCTCTATGTCAAAATCCTCCCCCAAACATTTTTCAGTGTATATGGGGGAGAAAAGTACATACATTTTTGGTCAGGGGAAATTTTTGCACATCTTTAACATGTGCGATTTTTTTAAGGGCTCTTGGCACCCCAAAAATTGTTGTTTTTTACCCATCATGGCCCATGAGTCTCTTGTGTGCCCGTTTTCTTAGCCTTTTTAAGAAACTTCCATTTTCGGTTGGATGGTGTAGTCACCCAACTGCCAAAGGTCATCCTAATCCCGCAGTTTTTTTTGGAGATATGCCTCCATTATCTTCCATTTATCGCGAAGATAAAGGAATTCAGGTCGGTGTGGGGGAGAGGAAAACGAGCATCACAAGTGAGCGGCAGCTCCCTTGGCCTTTGATCAGCTCCCCCTTTCCCACTGACACCAACATGCGCTGGCCCCCAAACACAGAGTTATCTTTTACGTGTTGACATCAGTGAAACCCCAATTTGAACCCCCCCCCTATTGGATTGAGGGTTTTAAGCTCTTGATTGCTTGCAAGGCACTACAAGGTCACAATATATACAATAAAGTTTAAAGATCTTAGTCACTTAACTGCTGAAAGGAGGGCAGTAACTCTGCAGGAAGATCGGGCTGCTAGAGAAGCTGCCAGATGCTCTTCCTTTCTGCTCATGCGCAAACCCACACCTTTTTTAGATTTCGAACCATCTGTAAATTTGGTCCCGATCCTTGGTACTTAGAAATGTTTTTGAAAAATCTCTCTCTGCTTCTGTTCAGTCTCTCCCTTCCCATTCCGACCAAACCCACTCAACTTGATTAGCCAAAGGGGGGGGAATTTGGGGGGAATTTCCAACTGCCAGAACCGTTTTGAGATTTAAATTGATTTCTTCTAAAAGATCCTCTTCTCCTCCCAAAGGACGGCTATCCTAAAGGGGGTTTTAAAAAACTAATCTGGAGTAGGAGATCCGGAAACCTTTTGTCTCATGTAGTAAATCAGGTTCTGTAGCCCCGGTGTAATGAAGAGGGGTTCTCCACCTCAGCTAAGAGATCCACGGTAAGACCTGAAAGCCCATAAAATTCTGAAAGTTCATATAACGAGCCCAAACTCGGGAACAGTGGGGTTGCAGAAAAATAAGCTTCCCCCATCATATCAAGTTTACTACGAATAAGCGCCGGTAAAAGCGTAGAAGCGTTGTGCGGTCGCACCCAAATATATTGAAAAAACCCCGCAAAATACTAAGGCTTTGTAGCCTTCATTTTAACGTTTGATGTAGACCCATGTAAGTCTTGAGTCAAAAATTAGACCCCCCCTCACCTTTTGGACAAATTGCGGGGTTTGCTCCAAAATAGGGGAAAGGGGTGGAAATTTTCCCGTTGTGAAAATGTATAGCCAGGGTTTTGTTGGGAAAATTTTGAACCCATGATATGTGCCCACTGTAAAAACCTGATTTATTGCAGTCGCATGGTTTTGCACATCCTGAAAGCTTCCCCCTGAGCAGTACAGTTTAAAGTATCCACTAAAATTAAACTGGCCACATTTGGGAACAACCTTTACAAGTCTTTGATAGAAATGGAAAACAGGGTAAAATTTAAAGACACCCCCTTGGGGGACCCTTCCAGGATTTCCAGGTTAGAGAAATGTTTCCAACCCAAACTCAAAATTTCCTTCGCAAGGAAGCTTTTATAAAAGTGGAAATGCCCCTCTTAAACCAATTCTACAGTTTCATAGTATCCCATGTTTCAAAGTCTTTTGTAAGCCTTTCAAGGTCAAAGAAACTGCATCATGTGACATCGCTTTTGCAAGGAATTCCCGTATGCAGTTTCACCTCACAATGCATATGTGGTTGATCTAAATTTTCTAAACCCATATTGATTGGGGTCAGCAGTTTTCTTTTTCCAGCAGGCCATGTCAACCTGAATTTGACCATTTTCTCCATCACTTGCAGATGCAGCGGTGAGGGAAATTTGGGTCTGAAATTTCCCTGGGCGGAAGCATCTTTGCATTTTAGGAAAAAAAATTTTTATAGTTCCCCCATGTGGATGGCACTATGCCCTCTTATAGATCCTATTAAATAGGTTAACAGGAATTCTGGAGCTCTTTAAATGGATATCATTTGGGTTGGGGGAAAACCGTCACTTTCCCGGGGCAAAATCTTTCGGCAGAGCGCAAAACAAGTCCAATCTCCTTTCGCAAAAATGGGAAGTTTTTGGGGAATTTTTGCTGCATCCCACTGAAGAAAGACATGGGGGGTTTTTTTTTTTCCGCCGAAAAGGAGAAACAAACAGGTTTAAAGCTCAGAGGAGACCTGCCATGGATTTTGTAGCTCATTTGCAAATCCTTTTTTTTGTGACGATTATGCCATCTATCTTAGAGCAGGTTGTGACATGGATATGCTTTCCCCGCGATCTTTCTCCCTTGTCCCATACCATGCTAAGGGGGTCCCAGATTTGTCGCCGCGACGTCCGTTAGCCTCCTTTGCTGCGCCTGGCCTTTGGTCGGGTCTTCTTTTTAATTGATCAAGGTTACAATCTGGGGCGTGTTTATTTGCCTTTAAAGCAGCCTTTTTTCTCTGAAACTTGTTGGTACTCATCAGACCACCCTGGTACTGGAGGGCGAGGTAATGCCGCTACTTTTTGGAATGGATGCTTTTGCTGCAAAGGGGAATTGTGATTGAGGTGAAAAACAGATCTTAACACACTGGAAACATTCCAGATCCTTGCAATACGCAGTTTATCTAAAAAGATTCCATTCCCCATGTTAAAATCGCCATCTCTGCACTCCCCTTGGCGGAATCCATTCACCTCCCCCAAAAGTTTGGAAAAATGGGCACTTCCATGCAAATCTTTCTGACCTGCCAAATGAAAAATTTAACTGTGAACAGGTGAGCCTATTGAGAGGTTTTTGGAAATGTCCCAATTTGAATTTGGAAATGTGTGGGGGAGTGTCATTGTTCATAAAAAAGATTACTTAAGAACAAACTCCAAGGCCCCTTTCCCCAAGGTTTCACAAAAATTCTCCCCCGAGGGGGATGCCGCCATTGAATCTCCCGAGTAGAAATAGATGTGGAACTGCCCAAATAGATCTTTCCAAAAAATTAATGTTTAGATTATGTGGAGGAAGGTAGATGGATATTCTCACAGCCTTCCCCCTGCAGTGTTGTCTGAGGTGGGTGGGTGGAAGGAAATATTTTTGAATACCATTTCTGCTCTCCTCCTGAGGTCCATTTTCAAAGGCCATAAGGGGTTGATCTTGGAATCCCCTCAGGAAAAAGGACATTTTTCCCTGGTTAAAATCTTGTAGGCTACACAAACTGGGTTCATGAAGCTATCAGATGTGCAGTTTTCCCTTTGCATGAATTCCCGACAGTTCCCTTGGATTAGGGGATCCAGTTTTTTAATTATTTCTTATAAGGTGTTTGGCCAACTGGGTAAGGTTTGCCTCACACCTTTGGCTGTCCCCTTTTCCCGGATCCTGGGAGTACCTTTTAAAATTTGCCCCCCCTAGCAGCAGGGCTCCTGTGGATGTGGGGGCGGAGCTGTCACCGTTGAGGCCTCTGGGCCCTTTCCTGATGGCCCAAAGACTTACTTTTGGGGGAGGAGTCTCCTTTAAAAGACCCCCACTCCTACTCCGTTTGGTGGAACAAACCAAGAGGCAGGTCAGCAATTTTTGGCTGAGGTTTAGAGGAAGTGGGAGAGTGTGTGCTGTAAAAGCTTTGGGGGGCAAGGGTTGGTGGGAAGGAGGAGGGCAGAAACCCAAGCAAAAACCTACCTGGCGTGCAAACAGACACGGGCCCCTCACTTTTCCTCTGGAAAACAACTTTCTCCTTGCCCTTATTACCAATACTTCCTTTAAATTTGTACCCTTTTACATTGCTTTTAAGAAGCTTCATTTTTCATTTTTTGCAGTGGTAAAAGCATATTGACCCGGCAGTTTTCATCTCCTGATGACCTTTTTTTTACCACACTTTACACATACCCTTTGGGTTTTCCTTTTCTTTCAAAAGGCAAAAGTTGGCTCCCTGCCCATAACCTTTGGGAGTGGGGAAACACCCCATAGGGATGGGACATATGGCTTTACCCTTTAGGGGGTACCTGCTAATTAACGATTCTGGAAGGACTAATGGTTAAAAGTTGAAGAAAAGGTGGTGTTGACTGTTCCAAAACCTCAATTTCTTCCTAAAAATTTTTCTGCCCACATTAAAATTTTCTAGTTCCCCTAAAAGTTTTTCCCCAGAATACCTCATCAGTTGGGGGAAAAACAAATTTCCCCTTTCATGATTTAGGGTTTTTTGAGGAGAGCATGAAAACTTGAGCCCCCGGAATGTTGCTATCGCACGCAGACGGTCACTTCGTCGGTGACGAAAATCATCTATCAGGCTACCATCAGCTGTGGGGGGGAGCGAGGATCACGTTGAAATACCCCAATTTTTCCCATGAACCTCAAAAAAAGTCAAGACCCTACTTACACCATCAATGGCTCACTCCAGGATTACTATATGAAAAAGCTTTTTTTTTTTACCAGGTAAGATTTCCTTTGTGGATTGGGAGGACTTTTCCCCTTCTTTCTGGTTTTGGGGGCCTGGGGAACCATTACGATTTCCTTCTTCCCTTTGAATGGAAAGGTTTCCCAAAAAGACAACGTGTGATTTTCAGAGAGAATGGCGAGGGATTGGCAGGTGCAGGGGGAGGCTTCTTTTAAATTTGTAGTACTCTACAAAATTTTAATTCTTCATTTTCCTCACCCCCCCCCCCCCACCCTGGAGTCCAAAGAGGGAATCTATAGTTGGGGTTCAAAATCTCCCAAAAGCCACAGGGGTATGAGGAAAAATAGCGCCACTATTACAGTACTGTGGCAGTCGCGGACCTATGCCTACCGACTGAATAGTGCCTCTTGACCCGCCATATTTGACCCCCGATTGATTTTACCGGGCCTTTATCAAGCCACCCATCTAACCAGAATAAGGGCCAAAGAGGGGTGTTGCTAGTTGCAGGGGGCAGCGTGCACTCACTCAACCCCCCGGACTCCGTCTACTGGGAAAGGGATGCCACGCACGGGAAAAACAAGTGGGGGATTTTCCCTGGCCAAGATGAGATGAACCAGGGGGGGTGCACCATCCCCTTTTCATAGGGCCCTTTGGTGCACCAGGAAGCCTTTTTTTTTCATCCCTCACTGGGGCCCCCCCATATGGTTAGCCCTTGGTCCTGCTCACCGATATTGGGACCTCATGCCCCCCCCCCGCGGCAAAGGGGGTTCCTTGGGGGGTATTGACAGATGGGACAAAGGCATCATTTTAAAGTTCAAAACCCAGGGATTGCAGGGGCCCTGCGATGTACTTGAAGACTACCTGCAGGGAGAAAAAATGCAGGAAGTTGTAAACGGACATATACTTCAAAATTCCGTGGGGGGGGCAAGCACCCCAAAAACATTGTGATGGGGCATTTGCTGTTAATGTCTATTTAAATGACATTTGGGTCATTAAAACCCCCATCCCTTTTGCAGATGATTCTTTCATTGTAACCACGTAAATCAAAAGGACTTCGTGCTAAATCAACAACTCAGGGCATTCATAGGGGAAAACCCCCAGACCAGCTAATAACCCAACGACAGCATCCCCTCACACACACCCCGGCCCCCGTCGGGGAAAATGGCAAAAAAGGCGGCGGGGAAACTGGCATGACCCTTTTAAAAGAATTGGGGGTTTTTTACTATGTAAATTTGTTAGGGTTTTGTGTGTGAGGATTTGGGGGGTGGTCATTTGCGTATCCTCGCGAGGGTGCCGAACCGAAACAAAAGGGACGTGGGTGACCACAACCCCCACGACCTGCCACTTGCTCCGACCCTTAACCGTTCATTTCATTTCATGAATGTTTTTTGTACGAGCCCTACTGAACCCAATTTTAAGTACAATCTTTTTCGTGGAGAGACCATTTTGTTTGCCGACCCCAATCTAAGTGCATTCTCGGGAAAGCTATTGGGACCCCCAAACCTTGTATCTTTTTATTTAAAACTTAAGAAAAAGGGCTTATTATTTGTACATGAATTTTTCTTTGAAAAGACAGTGAAAAAATTTTTTGTGTTTATATTTTTATTCAAACCTCAATTTACCCTACTGAAACTATATAAAAAACTAAAAGGGAAAGAGTGGACAAATTTGGAAAATCCTAAGTTTACAATAAACCCCCCGGGAATCCGTCGCTCGCCCCCCCTCCCTTTAAAGCCGAAGGCTGCTGCATGCCTACCACTCCCGGTTCGCTTCCCTATGGTTAGAGCCCCCCGGGAAGGTCCTGCTGCCCTCCATCATACTGGGGTGCTAGACAGGGCCAGAATCGAGCCCAATTTTTATACAAAATGAAGACCAATAGTTACACTCACCATTAGATCGACGGTAGGCACTTTTTGGTTTCTTACAAGAACCGTCCCCCATTTTCATGTCTCATGCGACTTGAAAAATGAGTGGCTCAACGCATAACACGCACTCAAGCAACCCGGTCAAGAGCGCAATTGCTCTTTCCCGGGCCCCAAATCATCAAAAGCTTTTTTCAACCCAAAAATTCCCGGCTCTGGAACCCCGATGGTTCTGCAAAAACCCCCTTCGCACAACCTCCGCAGCTTCCAAACCTTCCGGGGTACTGTAATAGATGGAGGTCCCCGATCCTCGTTAAGAAATTTTGTTTTAATTTTAAAAAAGACAGAGTTTCTTATTGCCCTTTGGCGAACTTCTAGATGGATTTTTCATTAATGAAAGTCGTAGGCCTAAAAAAAAAAGAAAAAAAGGGATAATATAACCTCTTTCTTACCATGTTTTTTTTAAAAAATTTAAAAAAAAAAAAAAAAAAAAAAAAAAAAAAAAGGGGGGGGGGGGGGGGGGGGGA
>NW_023641662.1:7500-10368 GCF_015228065.2 Penaeus monodon
ATAAAAATAAAAATTAGGCTAGTGTGCGACGGAAGCGTTCACCTGGCGAAAGATCAGCCTGCAGTTAAAGGTATATCTCCTCATGTAGGAAAGCTGAGGACTGCAGGAAGGAGTCTCTTTAGGAGAGTCGTGGGAAAAGGTACGGCGCGACCGGGAAAACGCGACGTCGAGAACATGGGGACGGTAGTCCGATTGGAGAACGAACGCGAAGGAAACGATCCTTCATCCGGGTATTTGGGGGGTCACAGATGCGGATGGCCGTTGAAACGCGAGGTGCCACACCTCTCTTCACAGGGATGGATGGGAAAGAAAAAATATAGGGACGTGTATGTGTGTGTGCCAATACCACAACTACCTATTTTTCTAATTATATATATATATTTTGTGTGTGGTTTTGTGTGTGTGTGTGTGTGTTTTGTGTGTTTTTGGGGCTTATATATATATATAATATATATAATTAATTTTAATATTTTATATATATTAAAATTTTATATAATGTAAAAAATATTTTATATTTATATATATATATATTAATTGTGTGTGTGTGTGTGTGTTGTGTGTGTGTGTGTTGTGTGTGTGTGTGTGTGTGTGTGTGTGTCTGTTTATGTGTATGTTATATATATATATATATTAATATATATATATATATATATATATATATATACTTATATATATAATATATAATATATATTATATATATATATATTTTTTAATATAAAATAATTATAAAAATGTATGTATATATATATATATATATATTATATTATATATATATTATATAGTGTTTTTTGTGTGTGTGTGGTGTGTGTGTGGTGGTGTGTGCTTGTGTGTGCTTTTGTTGTGTGTGTGTGGGGTGTGTGTTGTGTGTGTGTGTGTTTTTGTGTGTGTGTGTGTGTGTGTGGTGTGTGTGTGTGTGTGGGGGTGATCATCTCATCAAGGGGGTAACGCCGACGGGGCGAGGCCGCATCCCCTTCGCTTCCAGCCCGGGGGTCCTCGGGCGAGTCTCCAGGGGCCCCCGGGCCCCCTCTCTAAATTTCCCCGCGACAAGTTCGTTGAGCTCCCAACCTGATTCCGGGTCGTCCCACAGGTCTCCTCCACCCAGGGGTTTCTCGCAGAAAAACAACTGTGGGGAGGTAAACAGCTAGGTGCCCATATAGTCTGAGTTGGGGATCCGGGTTATGCAAATAACTCCCATGTAGTCTCACGGATAACCGCCGGTTGGGCATGTGGGCCTGCCAACTGTACCCATGATCCGGCGAAGGGGCAAAAAGGCATAAGGCGAGACTTCAAGCACTGGGTACGTCCAGGTTCGCTTCCCTAGAGCAAAACTGGCAGTCAAACCTGAAAACACGCACTTGGTCCTTCTGCATAGGTACTGACACCCCCAAACCTCCCTTTTTACGAGTTCATACTCCTTTTGCCCGATCAACCCCTCTACTGACTTCTTGGTCTGACAGCCCAAAATTGGACTACCTACCAAAGGAGTAAAACTTTCTGTAATTCAACTTCCTCCCCCAAGCTGGATCGACTGAACGGGTTCCCCTAACGGCCCCCAAAGTCCTGAATCTTGGTCTTGGCCAGGGACCTGTAGGCCTAAGGGGTTCGTCTATTGCTAATCTCAAAAGCCGCCACCCTGCTCCGGACTCGATAGGTAGCAACCGTCGGCAAAGTCCGGTTGAGACCTTGATATTGCCTTGTTCTCCAATGATTTGGCTAGAGCTTGCCCATTTCCAGTCCATACAGGTGTTGAAAAGTGTTAGTCAAGGACAAGCTTTCCTCACCCCCTTTAAATTAAAAGGGAAAAAAGTTTGACAGACCCCCCCCACACTTTACAGCATTTTAGTTTCCCTATAAAGGCTGCTATTAGGGCCCAAATTTTCTGTTCGGAATTCCCTGAGTCTAGGATCTCCCATGCGATCCCATGCACCGAATCAAACGCCCTCTTGAGTCGATGAGGCTGGGCAACCACGACCAAACTCACGACGGCGTTCCACAATTACTCGAAGCGCTTATACGGGCTATCTGGGCTTTTCCCGAAGTGTATGTATTGTTGTATGTATATAATTTTTGTATAATATATATATATATAATTATATATAAAATATATAATAATATATATATATACATATATATACATATATTTTTATATATATTTAATAAAATTTTATATTTAAAATATATTATATATATATAATAATTATATAGTGTTTTGTGTGTGTGTTTTGTGTTGTGTGTGTGGTGTGTGTTGTGTGTGTTTGTGGTGTGAAATTTTTATTATATCTATTAAAAAAATTATTTATAAATTAAAATTATATATATATTATTAATATTTTATTTATTTATTTTTTGTTATATTTATCCCATATAAAAATATCTATATAAATATAAAATATATATATATATATAATATATATTTTTTTATATTTTATATATAATTAGTAGATAATTATATTAAATTTATTTTATTTAAATTTTTTTTTTATATATATACAAATTTAATATATATTTTAATTATATATTCAGCTAATATATATTTTAAAATAACTATATTATTAAAAAGATAATATTTTATATTATATAATTATATATATATTATATAATATATATACATATATATATATATAATACATATATATATATATATATATAATATATAATATTATTCATTATATTAAAATATATTATATCTATATATATATTATTATATTTAAAAACAATATATATATAAAATATATTATATTTTATATTTATATTTTATATTTTTATTATTATTTTATATATTCTTTTTTAAATTTCTTTTTTTTTTTTCTATTTATTTTTTAAAATTTTATTTATTAAAATTTAATTTTATTTTTTATATTTTATATT
>NW_023641663.1:0-5000 GCF_015228065.2 Penaeus monodon
TTTTACCTATTAGTTTTTTTTCCTATTCGTCTTTTTCCTTTTCGTTATTTTCTTACTTTTTCCTTCTCTCATTTTCATTTTCATTTTCTCTTTTGCCTTTACCTTCCCCATTTTCCTTTTTCCATTTTCTCATTTTCCTCTTTCCCTTTTCCCTTTCGCTTTTCGCTTTTCCTTTTTCCCGACGTAGAAGGAGAGTCCGTCATATTCGTCATCTTCACAGGAACATGACGAAGATGATGACTAAGAATATGACGAGGGAGGCCAGGATAGTCAGGAAGCATGAATATGATGAATATGATGACTAAGAATATGATGAGGGAGGCCAGGATAGTCAGGAAGCATGAATATGATGAATATGATGACTAAGAATATGATGAGGGAGGCCAGGATAGTCAGGGAACATGAATATGATGAATATGATGAATATGAATGCGATGAGGGCGCCCAGGATGGTCAGGAAATATGAATATGATGAATATGATGTATGGGAAAATGATGAGGGAGGCCAAAGTGGTTAGAGAGAATCGCCAAAGACTTTTATTCATTTTGTGAATTAGTCTATGATATAAAACGATTTTTAAAAAGTTATATATACTTTTTTTTTGTTTCCTTTATTCGTATTTATTTCTCTAATTTATTATATATCTATTTTATTTTTATATTTTGCGTCTATTCATTTGCCTTTGAACATAATGTAACATAATGTAAAAGAAAAAAAAAAAAAGAAAAAAAAATATATACAAAAACAGGACCTTCATTTGCATATGTATATAGGGCCAAGGGTTGTTGCATCATTGCAAACTACTTGAGATGACTCATATTGCTCAGAATAGCACCAGACCCTATTTCTCGTTTCCAGGATAATCTGGGTTTAGATGTCTCCTCTGAACTGAATCTCGTTTTCTTTTGCTGTTTTATTATTGTCGTTACCATTACTGTTGTTTTTAATGTTGACATTATTATTATCATTATTATTATTATTATTATTATTATCATTATTATTATTATTATTATTTTATTATTATTATTATTATCAGCATTATTATCATTATTATTATTATAATTATTATTACTATTATTATTATTATTGTTATTATTATTATTATTATTACTATTATTATAATAATAATAATTATTATTATTATCATTATTATTACTATCACCATTATTATAATTTTACCATGCATCTTTCAGTATGTCTTCCACTATGTATGTTTCACTCTGTCTTTCATTATGTGTCTTTCACTATTTGCCACTCACTCTGTGTCTTTCACCATGTGTCATTCACTCTGTGTCTTTCACTATGTGTCATTCATAATGTCTTTCACTGAGTGTCTTCCACTCTGTGTCTTCCACTATGTGTCTTCCACTATGTATCTTTCACTGTGTGTCTTTCACTATGTGTCTTCCACTATGTGTCTTTCACTCTGTATGAGTGTGCAAGCGACCTCCGAGCGTCTGACGTCACTCGCCACATGTCGCTCCAGCCTTGACAGACGAACATCGCGATGCGCTCGGAATACTAATGATATTCCTCCCCCCCCTTCTCCCTCCCCCCTCCCCCCTCCCCTCTCCTTGCCCCCTCCCTCCCCCCCCTCCTTACCCCGACCTTGCGTTTCAGCCTCCTACCCTCAGCCCTTCCGCCCCCCTTCCGCTCTGCCGCTGCCCTGGTATTTACATGGTGACACGCAGGGAATGACACGTAGGGAATGACACGTAGGGAATGACACGCAGGGAATGACACGTAGGGAATGACACGCAGGGAATGACACGTAGGGAATGACACGCAGGGAATGACACGCAGGGAATGACACGCAGGGAATGACACGCAGGGAATGACACGTAGTGAAAGTACACGAAGGGAAAGACACGTAGGGACTGATACATAGTGGTAATAACTACCCCCTCCCCCTCCCCCCTCCCTCAGTTCAGTAATTCCCCGTTAGTCTTCGTTGACAATTTGTCTGCTCTGCTTGTGCAGGGGCATTGCTGTCTGCGGATGTCTGAACCTCCCCCCTCTTACTCTCTCTGTTCCCTTTCCTCTTCTCTCTCTCTCTCTTCTTCCTTTCCCCCTTTCTCTCTCTCTTCCCTTCCCCCTCTTTCTCTCTCTCTTCCCTTCCCCCTCTTTCTCTCTCTCTTCCCTCCCCCCTCTTTCTCTCTCTCTTCCCTCCCCCCTCTTTCTCACTCTCTTCCCTCCCCCCTCTTTCTCTCTCTCTCTTCCCTTCTCCCACCTCTTCTACTCTCCCGCCCCCCCCTCCCTCTTGACTGCCGGGAATGGCGGGGGGAGGGGGGGTATTAAGCCTCACTGTCAGAGCCCAGCTTAACAAAAAAAAAAAAAAAAAGAGAGAGAGAGAGAGAGAGAGAGAGAGAGAGAGAGAGAGAGAGAGAGAGAGAGAGAGAGAGAGAGAGAGAGAAGAAGAAAAAAAAGAAAGATAAAAGAAAAAAAAAGAAAAAAGATTCAGAAGAGAAAAAGAATCAGGAAAAAAAGGGAAAGATAAAAGTAAGAACGAAAGAAAAAAGAAAGAACAAAAAGAAAAAAAGGAAAAAGGAAAAGAAAAAAAGATAGACAAAAAAGGATAGATAACAGAAAAGAAAAAGAAAAAAAGATTCAGAAAAAAAAAAAATTGCACGCGATTCGCTCCGCCCTTCCTCCTCGTGGCAGCTCTGTCGGGTCTTCTCATGCCCCGCGGGTGGCATTCGTACCCGCCCTGTACCCTGTGGATTGCGGATACGTATACCCGCTCCTTACGGCGTGTGACGCGCGTACCCACTCTGCGACGCGTATTTTTCGCTGAGGGTCGTTTTTGCATGACAAATTTCGGCTTAAAGACGAAAGAAAGAATCTGGTAAAATGTGCTAAATGAAAATAAATGGCAGCAGTTTGAATAACTCTAGCCCTGTGTTTAGTAATATATATATATATATATATATATATATATATATATATATATAGATATAATATTATATATATACATATATATAAAGATATATATATTAAGATATATATATATATACTATATATATATATATATATAATATGTATGTATATATACATACATTTTTTTCCTTTTCTTTTTCCTTCTTTCTTTCTTTCTTTCTTTTCTTTTTTTCCCCTCCCCCTCTAAAAAGGGAAAAGAACACTAATCTCCTGCTCTCTGTGGAGGGCAGCCGAAACGCCCACCTACAGGAAAAAATTTACACTCGGGTTTTTTTTTTTTTCCCTTTTTTTTAACGTGTATCGGCGTGGGGAAAATTTTGGGGCTTACAATGTTATAGGATAATATAACCTTTTAGATGAAGAGGAAGAAGAAGAAGAAGAAGAAGAAGAAGAAAAAATCTGGTGGAAAGTAAAAATAAATGGTAGGGTTTTGGTTATTTTTGTCCCCGTGTTTATTCTTTCCGTACCGTATTTACCTTTATTTTCCCCTTTTTCTCTTTACGAAAACTGAGAGAGAGAGAGAGGGGAGTGAAAAGACAACGCCCCCGCTGAGGGCTGAGGGCTGAGGGCTGAGGGCCGAGGGCTGAGGGCCGAGGGCCGAGGGCCGAGGGCTGAGGGCAGTCGCTGGGGTTGTAATCAGGGGCATTTCGCGGCCCCGTTTGATCGCAGCAAGACCGCGGGGGGAAAATTGGAATCATTTATCAGCTGACTTTGAGACACGCGCAAAAACGATCGTTTTAATGGCGTGGAGACCCCATCCACGCGACCCCACCTTCCTATGCCCACCTTCTCTCCTTTCTCCCTTCACCCTTCTCCCTCTCTCTCGCTTCTCTCTCTCTCTCTCACTCCATTCTTCTTCCTCACCTCCTCTCTCTTCCTCACTTTTCCTCTCCCTGCCTCTCACCTCCCACTCAACCTCATTCTCTTCCCTCCCTCATCATCATCTCCCTCCTCCTCCCTCAATCCTCTCCCCCTCCCTCCCTCCCCTTCCCCCTCCTCCCGCACCCTCTTGTCTTTCCCTTTCATCTCGCTTCATCAAACTTTTTTTTTCTCTCTCTCTTCTCTCTCTCTCTCTCTCATTCTCTCTCTCTCTCTCTCTCTCTTCTTTCTCTCTCTCTCTCTCTTTCTTTCTCTCCCTCTCTCTCTCTCTCTCTCTCTCTCTCTCTCTCCCTCCCTCTCTCCCTTTCTTTCCTCTCTCTCTCTCTCCCTTTCTCTCCTCTCTCTCCCTTTCTTTCTCTCTCTCTCTCTCCCTTTCTTTCTCTCTCTCTCTCTTTCTTTCTCTCTCTCTCACTTTTTTTCTCTCTCTCTCCTCCCTTTCTTTCTCTCTCTCCCTTTCTCTCTCTCTCTCTCCTCTCCTCTCTCTCTCTCTCTCTCTTCTCTCTCTCTCCTCTCTCTCTCTCTCTCTCTTTCTCTTTCTCTTTCTCTTTCATTTTCGTTTCTTCACGGAGGTAAAAGAAATAAATAAAAAAAAAAGTCGAGAAGAAATTTGATCTTTTTTTTTTTTAGTAACTCGTTCGGATCTTTAATATACAACTCGTAAACCTCGGCGTACAAACCTCCACAATTAAAATGCAAAAAACGAAAAAAACAAAAACGATACTCCCTGAAAACAGACGATATAATGTGACATTTTATTTTATTATTTTAATCCAACATCACTCGTTCCCTAAGCCATTGTTACCAACGCGTGACTGGACCAAACGTTACAAACAAATGATTCACCTGCCGCCATGAACCTCGCATTCAATATCTGCCGTTGTCTTGACATGTCTGTTGTGTGCGATCTGTGTCTGTGTCACATAAAAAGCCGTTTTTTATCTCCCTGTAATGGATGAGGATTTTTTTTATGTGTCCTAGAATATATATTAATATTTGTGTGTGTGTTTGACCATATATATGTATATATGTGTATATATGTATATTTAAATGTATAAGTATATATACATATATATACACATATGTACATGTATAAATATAAATAGATAAATAAATAAATATATATATATATATATATATATATATTATATATATATAATATATTAAAATATATTATATTGTGTGT
>NW_023641664.1:0-10367 GCF_015228065.2 Penaeus monodon
ACTACCTTTGAAAATTTAGGAAAAAAAAAAAAAAAAAAAAGGGGGGGGGAAAGAAAAAAGGGGGGAAGAAAAAAAACAACCTCCCCAACCCCTTTTTAGTACCGTTTAAAAAAAAAAAAAAAAAAAAAAAAAAAAAAAAAAATTTGTTCACCAAACTGTATGCTTTCAAAACCGCAAAGCTATATGAAGTAAAAACAGATCTGAACTTTTTTTTCCAGTTTTTTCCCCCGTAAGGGTTATAATTGGGTTTTTGTGAAAGAAAGTGGGGGTAGTAGGTTGTATTATTCAAAACAAGTGATTTAGTGCAGGTTATTTGCTGTATTTTGCGTTTTAACTTTTATTATCACTTTCATGCACTGTTTTTTTTAATGTCACTGTAATTCATTTTTTAATTTTCCTGATGATTATTATTTTTTTTTTTAACTTTTTTACCTATTTTTATTATTATTATCATTATTATTATTATTATTATTATCATTATTATTTTTTTATCATTACATTTTATTCTATTATTAAATTTTTTTAAATTTTTTTATTTTTTATTGTTATTTTTATTAATATTATTTTTATTATTTTATTAATATATAATTATTCTATTATTATTATTGTGATTAATATTGGAGGGACATTATTATATTATATGATATTATTATTATTTTTGTTTTTATTATTAATTTTGTTATTACTATTATTTTTATCGTTTTTTTTCTTTTATTTTATTATTATTATCATAATAATTATTATTATTTTTTCATCATCATCATCATCATCAGCATCATCATCATCACCTCAATATCATCACATATCATATCAAAAATCATCATCATTAATACTATACTTTTATATTATTATTATGAGTATAAATTTTTTTATAGATATCAAAATGACATACCAATCTGTTTTAAAACCGCATGTTTTATTATTTTTCCAAGCCAACAGATTTGATTTATTTTTTTATTTTTTTTTTAAAAAATAAAATAAAAAAAAAAAATCAATACACAAAATCAAAAATGTTAAAAGAAAAAAGACTTCCCCTAAAAAAAGATTAAAAAAGGGGGCCCTTCTGTCCAGCCAACGAAACGAACTTTCGAAATAAAAAATTATTTTTTAAAATATATTAAAAATTGAATTAAATTTTATTTTTTTTTAACTAAAAAAAAATTTTAAAGTAGGGATTGGGTGTAAAAAATTTTGGGTAATTTTTAAAAGTAATTTTTGTCCCCCGGAAAAAAAAAAAGGGGGGGGAAAGTCAAAAGGAGAGGGGCCCTCCCCACCTCCCAAACCCCCTTTGTTTGGGGGCGTCTGCAGGGGCGGCAAGGTGGCGTCACCTGGAGTGACCACCTGGGGCTTAAACCTCAGGCATGTTTTTCCGGGGCAGGGCGCTTGGAACATCCAGTCCTTGCTGTATACGCCCCTACGATGTCTGTAAAATTGAATAAAAAGAGGCTTCTACCCAAACTCGCATCTGTGGCAGACAATTGCCCCCGGCGAGATATTCGCATTGTTCTTGGCGACTTCAATGCGTTCCGGGCTGTGACCGAGCTGGCTATGAATGTCTGTCAGCCCCCCATGGCTTGGGAGCTGACCCCCAGCTCGAAAAATACCTCCTTCTGGGGGGGGACTTTGCTGGGTCCCAGAAAATGGGGCTCTGGATCTCTGGCCCCCAGGGGAAACTGGCCCCTTGCAGTCCAGGCTAAACGTGGGGGATCTTGGAGCAGCAGGAGGCCCCAGAGGTACGGAGCTGTGGCCCCCCGGGCGTGGGGGACCGCCCGGGCCCCATACCAACTCGGGGTGGCTCAGGGGAGGTGGGCCTTGCCTTTTGGCTCCCCCCCCCAGAAGACCCACGGGCAACCCCTAGAATAAATGGATATGCTGGGGGAAGGGTGTTGTCCCCCCACCCAGCAATAAGGGGGGGCTGGGGGCCCTGCTGGGAGGGCAATGTCGGGTGCAGGTTTGGGAAAACGGGAGTTATTCGCCCCATTGCGCCCCGGCAGGTGCCAACCCACCATGTAGCTTGGGGGGCAAAGCCCTCGGGAACTCCACGGTCACACAGCCCCCAAACCCCCTTTTTTTTGGGCACGTCTGCGGGGCGGCAGAGGGGGCGTGCACCTGGGTGATCCCCTGAGGCTTAGGGGCAGGCGTGCTTTCCCGGGGCAGGGGTTTGGGGAACACCCGTCCTTGCTGTATACGCCCCTCCAATGTCTTAAATTCTCGCATCTGTGACAGACAATTTCCCCCGGGGCGAGATTTCACATTGTTCTTGGGCGACTTCAATGTGGTACCCGGGCTGTGACCGAGCGGCTAGAGATGTCATCACCCCCATGGCTTGGAGCTGATCCCAAGCGAGAATACCTCCTTCCCCTGGCTTTGCTAGGCCCCAGAAAATGGGATCTCGGGCTTTTGGTCCCAGCGCTCCAACCCCCCCCATCGCTTGGGACATGGTAAGCGATACAGGACGGGGGGCCAGGAGATTGCCACATTCTTTTTTAGCATGCGAGGGAGGACCCCTCCAAAAACTCAGGGTTTTACCGGGAGTGCCGAGTTCTGTGGCCCGCCATGGGCGGTTGGGGCTCCCTTTGGGGGGTCCACTTCAAAACTCCCCATCCTCCAGTGGCCACCTAAGGTGTTTTACCGGACGACTAAGGGAGGAGAGTGTGCCCGGGTTCACCATGGCAGTCCCGACTCTCAAGCGTGTAACACTCGAAGCGCTCGGAGTCCATTGGCGACGCCCGGGGCAAGGCAGAATTCTATCTCCCTGGAACATTAGAGGAAACTGAAGTGTGTCGCAAGGGCTCGGCTGAAGGGGATAAAGTCTTGCGTCGTTCCATGGTGCATGGGGCTTGGACACTGCTGAGAAGGGACAAGGAACAGTTCATCGGGAATCTTGCTGGGGAGGTTAAGGCCTTTCTTGGAAATGACCTTTGCCCTGCCACCAAGCCCTGAGAAAACTAAACTCAAAGCCCCCCTTACAGATAATGCAGTCTGATCACGGATGGATGGACACTCAGATCATGTTGGGGTTTTTAAACACTGGCTAGTATTTTGAGCAGTTGTCCAGTGCCCCCCAAACAGTTAGTTTGGATGTAAGTGAGTCTCAGGGGGCCTGGGGCCGGCCCCAATCCAGGAACCTCCTACCCTAACAGATTTTGGGATGGCAATATAAAGCTAAAGAGGGGGGAAAGCTGCAGGCATATTATATCCCTGCTGAACTGCTAAAGGCTGGGGTGAACCTAGGGGCTCAGGGCCTGCAACGTCCTGACTGCCATCTGGAAGTTTGGTACCTTCCCCATGCCCTTTCTGAAGGCGTGGCCATCCCTCTCTAAAGGGGGAAGGGGGGAACGTTGGGTTTTTAGCAACTACCGTGGCTTACACACTCAGCAACAGGAAAAGGTTCTCCCCCATTCTTCTGTCACAGATTATTGGCCTAATAGAAAACCTTTAAACGGTACAGAAATGCTGTAAAGTGTGGGGGGGGTCTGTTAAACTTCTTCCCTGTTAATTCGGGGTGAGGCAAGGGCTGTGTCCTTGCCCAACACTTTCAACACTTATGGACTGGATAAGGGGGCAGAGTACGGCCAAAGTCAGTGTGGAGCAACACTAGGCAATACAAGGTCTCAGACCTTTGATTTTGCCGCGATGTTGTTTCCCTTTATCTAGTCCTTGGAGTCACTGGTGGGGGTCTTATGCATTTACAATGAGGTGAAGCCCCTAGGCCTAGGGGTCTCCGGGACCAAGCCAAGATTCAGGATTTTGGGGGCCCTGTTTAAGGCCCCCCTTCAGTCGTCCATGCTTGGGGTGGGGACGTTGAAGTTAAAGAGAGTTTTACATACCTTGTACGTATCCATATCTCGGGGTTTGTCAGACCAAAAAAGTCAGTAGACGGTTTTGGTATGGCAACAAACCATAACTCGATAAACAAGAGCATTTGGAGATGTGGGGTACCTATGCAAAGGCCAACTGCGTTTTCAAGGCCTTGAACTGCCTTTTTTCCCCATGGAAGCGAAACCTGGACCTACCGTTCTTGGCCTCGTCTTGATCCCTTTTGTAAAAATCCCTTCGGGGATCATTAGGTACGTTGGCAGGAAAAGTGTCCAACCGGCGGTTACACATGAGCGGGCAGGGGACCTTTTTACTTTGCAAAATCCGGATCTTCAACTCAGGCTATTAGCCACATAGCTCGTCTCCCTGTGGACGACCCTGCCCTCAGGTTTTTCTCTGCGAGATAACCTGGGGGGAAAACCCTGTGGGTGCCCCGGAAACAGGGGCCTTCGGCCCCCCGCGAAAGACCTGTGCGAGGAATTAGAGATGGACTGGGCCTCCTGGAGACTCGCCTCGAGGGATCCTCTGGGAAAAGCAAAGGGGGGATGCGCATGCGCCCCCTCCTTTTAGCCCCTTGATGAAGATGATAATATATAATATTTCATATATAAAGGGCACACACACACACAAACACCCCACCACACACCACAAACACACCAACCACCACACCCAACACATATATATTATATATATAATTTTATAATATATATATATATTCTATTTTTATATAATATATTTTAAATTATATTATGTATGTATTTGTAACAAATACTGTTTTGTATTTTGTATATACAAAATATATATATATACATATAATATAAAACATTTTATATCATGTATAATTTATATATATATTATTTTATATTAATATAATTCCCATTTATATTTTTATATAATTTTTTTTTTTTTTTTTTTTTCAACAGCCATTTTTCACGCAGAAATACCTCTCTCAATTCATTAATTGAAGGTTGTTTTTTGGCACTACCCCCCTTTGTTTTGCTGGATGCCCCTCATTTCCCACGGCTCGGCGCGCGACGTTTGTGCTACAGCAGTGACTTTCCCTCGACCCTGCGTTTTTTATTTCCCTAAGGCATATGTCGTTTTCTCGCCGTGAATTGGGCTCGAGCGAGTACCGAGGGGCGGCAATTGAAAACGACTGCCGTGAAATGACTCGGGGGTCATGAGGGGGCGGGGTTCATGCTCTAACCACTTGGGCAAATGAAAAAAAAACTATTGTGTGTAAAGAGGGTTTTTAAAAATTTTTGGAGTATACTGCATTGGTGTTTACGTCGTAGGAAAAAATTCACCGGGAAAAAACTTGCCCTTTTCGCCAAAAAGCATCCCCCTTTTTTTTTTTTTCTCAAACAAAAAAAGAAAATCAAAAACACCCTCCTCAAATACAAAACAAAGGGACAAAATTTTTATCACACCCAAATCAAAACCCCTGCATTCATAAAAAAAAGGTTCGTATTTACAAACCGGGGAACTACCAGAAAGCATTATAACCCGTCTCGGGGTCTTTGCCTTTTGTTTTCCCACGGCTTTCCGTGTAACCAAAGGTAAGATAGTTACAAGCAATTTTCAGGGGCATCACTGTAATTACTTGCGGTTTGGATAATGACGGTTTATTTTGAATTTAAATTTTCTGTTTTTCATTGATTTCCTATATTTTTTTATTTTTTATCGTTCAAAATTGGGATTTATATCAAATCTTTGTAACCCGTTACAATTATTATATTGTTGTAGTGGGTAAAAATATGTTATAATGGTAAGGTAAGTATTGTTTTCTGTTATCATTATCTTTTTTATTTTTAATATAATTAAAAACAAAATAATAATAATAATAATAAAATAATAATAATAATAAAATATTTTATTATTATTTTAATTTTATCATTTTATTGTTATTTTATTTTTTTTTTATCATGCATTTACATGTTTTTTTTTGTATACACATGAAAAAAAGAGAGAGAGAGGAAAGAGAAAGAGAACGAGAAAAAAAGAGAAAGAGAAAAAAGAGAAAGAGAGAAAGGGGAGAATGAAAAGAGAGAGAGGGGAGGGGAGAGAGAGAGAGAGGAAAAGGAAAGGAAAGAGAAAGAGAAATGGAAAAACAAAAAAAGAGAAAAAGAAAGGAAGGAAAAAGAGAGAAAAAAGGAAAGAGAGAGAGAGAGAGGGGAGAAGAGGGAAGAGAGAGGAGAGGAAGAAGAGAAAAGAGGGGAAAAGAGGAAAGAGAGAGAGAGAGAGAGAGAGAGAAAAAAGAGGGAGAGAGAGAGAGAGAAAGGGAGAAGAAGAGTAGGAACTGCACTAATCTATCCTTGTTCTGCCAAAAAATAAACAGAAGATATTCCTTGTACTGTACCTACTCAAAAAAATCCTACATTTTTTCCTTTAAAAAGGGCCCCGATCGGGCCTGAAAAATGAAGCAGACTGTTTTCCAGCAGGTTTTGGGCGGGTTGGTGCTACCCCGGGGGAGTCTTATGTTTTATTGTAGATTTTAGGTCAAGGGTATTTGCGTTTTGTACTTCTTCACAGACAAGCACGTCCACACACCGTCAAAGTGGGGTGTGTGTGTGTACACATACAGCCACACTACCCCACCGCTGCCTCACAACTCACACACACAATATTTATATATATAATATTTATATATATATTTTATATATATTATATATAGAAAAATTTTATATATAAATATATATATATATATATATATATATATATATATATATATATAAATATATGCCGCGCGGTGTGTGTTGTGTGTGATATATTATATATATTTATTTTATTTATTAATTATAATTATATATTATATATTTTTTATATATATATATTTAATATTTTTTTTTTTTATTTTTTTTTTTTTTTTTTTTTTTTTTTTTTTTATATTTTATTAATTTTCCTATAATATAATATAAAAAAAAAAAAAAATAAATTTTCAAAAAAAATAAAAAAAAAAAACATTTTTCCTATTATATTTTTAATAAAAAATTTATCCCCATTTTTAATTATTATTTTTTTTTTTTTTTTTTTTTTATTTTTTTTTATTTTTTTTTTTTTTTAATAAATTATATATAATATAATAAATCATTAAAAAATAAATAAAAATAAATATACAAACACCACACACCACACCGGCCGGCTAAATTAAAAAAATTTAAAAAAAAAAAAAAAAAATATATCAATATATACTATATAATAATATTATATAATATTAATATATATATTTAATATAATAATATAAAAAAAAATAAAAAATAAATAATTTATTAATATTATATTAATTTATATTATATATTTATATATATAAATATATTGTTTTATTTTGTACGTTCTTATTTTTGTTGTGTAAAACAAAATTGTATGGTTTTTTAGTTCTTTTTAAACTTAAAAAAGAAATTTTTTACCCAAATATTACATAAAACTAAATATGGTTCCACCAAACCCAAAAAATCTGAAAAAGTTGTTTTTTTGTGCCTCACGTGTCCCTTTTAAAAAAAATGTAGGTATTCCCTTTTTATAAAACAAAAAATCTTTGTGTTTTTTGTTTTTGGGGAGAAAGAGATAGATTTGTGCGCCCACTTTTCCTTTTCCTCTCCCTCTTCTCCCTTTCCCCCTCCCCTCCTCTCTTCTCTTCTTTTTCTCCTCTCTTCCTTTCTTTTCTTCTTTTCTCCTTCTTCTTTTTTTTTCTCTTTCTTTTTTTCTCTCTCTTTCTCATTCTCCCTTCTTCTTTCTCTTTTCTTTTCCCCTTTTTCTTTTTCTTTCCTCCCTTTCTCTTTCTCTTTTCTTTTCTCCTCTTTCCTCTTTTTCTGTGTTACTTTAATGCTGTAATAATTCTCATCAAAAATTTGTTAAATTTTTTTAATTTTTATTTTTTTTTTTTTTTTTTTTTTATTTTGTTTTTTAATTTAAAAAAAAACATGTAATGAAAATAAAATACTTTTTATTAATAACATATATTTTTATATATAAAATTTAATATATTGAAATTAAAATTTGATTATAAATAAATATTATACATAAAATAAAAAAAAATAGAAAAAAATAAAAAGTAATTCAATTTCATATAGTTTATCCTTTCAGCATAAAAAATATGCACCTTAAAAATTTTGAAATTACCTTTGTTTCAGGAAAATTAAATAAAGGAAAACCCCCAGACAGGTTTATATGCATTCTGCAGTAGTTCCGGTTTTAAATACAACCCTTTTTTTTATGAAGAGAGGTTTTTAGACGTTAGGGGTATAAAGTTTTGCCTTGTTTTTGTATTTTTTTTAGGGAGGGGTTTTTGTGATTTTTTTCTTGTTTTGTTTGAGAAAAAAAAAAAAGGGTATGCATGGGGTAAATATGGGAATGTTTTTTTGCCGAGGGAAATTTTCCTCGACGTAAAAACCCAATGCAGTAATCCAAAAAGTTTAAAAAACCTCTTTACACACAATGAATTCATTGTCCAGTGGTTGAGCACTGAAATCCGCCCTCATATCCCAGTTCATTTCACGGCAGTCGTACAATTGCCTGCACTTTGGCTACTCCCCTGAGCCCAATCTCACGGGGAGAAAAAAGAATATCGCCCTTTGGAAGTAAAAAAAAGCGGTGTCGTAGGGGAAATCACTGCTGTAAAAAACACAACTCCCGGGGCCGACCGGAAGTGAGGGGCATCCAGTCCCAAAACAAGGTGGATGCAAAAAACCCCTCAATTAATGAATTGAAGAGGTCGATTTCCTGTTTGGAAAATGGCTGTTGAAAAAAAAAAAAAAAAAAAAAATTATTATTAATATATATATATATATATATATATATAATAATATATTATTAAAAATATTATAACATGTATATAAATGTTTACATATATATATGTTATATATATTTTTTTTATGTATATCAAATACATAACATGTATTTGTATACATACATACATCATATATTATATTTTATATTTTAATATAAAAAATTTATATATATATATATTTTAATATATATATTAATTTAATTTTTTGTGTTTGTGTGTGTGTGTGTGTTTGTGTGTGGGGTCGTGTGTGCGTGTGTGTGTTGTGCATTTATATATGTAATATATATATATAAAACATCTTCTCAAAGGGGGTAACGCCGACGGGGCCATGGGTCATCCAACCCCTTTGCTTCCAGCCACAGGATCCCCCGAGGCGAGTCTCCAGGCAGGCCCCACCCCCCATCCCCCTAATTCCTTTGCGACAGTCTCGTCGAGCTGCCCGAAGCCAGATTTCCTGGGGCTCCCCAGGTCTCCTCCACCCAGGGTTATCCCCGCAGAGAAACAACCTGATGGGCAGGGTCGCCCCCAGGAGCAGCTATGTGGCTATTAGCCTGAGTTAAAATCCTGATTATGCCTAACAGGTCCCAGCCAGTCTCCTGTGTAACCGCCGGTTGGACACTGGGCCCGCCAAATGTACCTAATGATCCGGCGGGGCTTGTTTTCAAAAGGCATCAAAACAGACTCCAAGACACTGGATAGTGTCCAGGGTTTCGCTTCCCTAGGGCAAAACTGGCAGTATCAAGGCCTTGAAACCGCAAACTTGGTCCCCTTTTGCATAGGTACCGACATCTCCAAATGCTCTTGTTGATCGAGTTCATGGTTCCTGTTTCCATAAACCAATCCTCTATGCTTCTTGGTCTGCAACCCGAGATATGGACTAGCTACCAAAGGTTTTTTAAAAAATCTTTTTAAATTCAACGTCCTCACCGCAAGCATGACGACTGAACGGGGTTTCCCCTTTAAAAGGCCCCCAAAGTCCTGAATCTTGGTCTTGGCCCGGGGAAACCTCTAGGCCAGGGGCTTCACCTCCTTGCTAATGCATCAAAAGCCCCACCGTGATCCAAAACTCAGTAGGATAGCACATCGTCGGCAAAGTCAAGGTCTGAGCCTTGATATTGCCTAGTGTTGCTCCACACTGACTTTGGTCTAGCTTCCCATTACCGTCCCTACATGTGTTGAAAAGTGTTGGTCAAGGACACAGCCTTCCTCACCCCTGAATTTAACAGGAAGAAATTCAACAGACCCCACCACCCTTTTTCAGACTTTTTGTACCAGTTTAAAAGGTTTGCTATTAGCCAAAAATCTGTGGGCAAAGAAAGTGGGCGAGAACCTTGCCTGGTATGCTATGTGTAATGCCCCGGTAGTTGCTACCAAACCCCCGTTTCCCCTTTCCCCCTTCCCAAAAGGGATGGCCACGCCCTTTCAGCAGGTCATGGGGAAAAGGGACCAAACTTCCAATGGCAGTCAGGACTGTATCAGGGCCCTGAGCCATAGTTCACCCCCAGCCCCTTTGCAAATTCAGGGGAGGGGTATCCATATCCCCAGCTTTTCCCATCTTCAGCTTTTATTTGCCACCAAAACCCCTGTTAGGGTAAGGTTTTCCTCGCTGAGGGTGGTCCGGCACAGGGCCCGAGACATCACTTACATCCAAACAACTGTTGGGTCCTACCTGGTACAAATGCTCAAATACCAGCCCCGTGTTTCCCAAAACCCCAAAATGATCTGAGATATCCTCCATCCGCTATCAACTGCATTCACTGTA
>NW_023641665.1:0-10367 GCF_015228065.2 Penaeus monodon
ATTTTGTTAAATAAATATTTTTTCAATTTTTACTACTGTAAAAATGATAATAATGATAATAATAGCAATAATAATATTAATAACGATATTATAATAATAATGATAACAATAGCATTCATAATAATAATGATAATAATGATAATTATAATTATAATAATATAATAATAATAATGATAATATTGATAATATTAATAATCATCAAATGTTATCAAAATTCTCTTTATTCTCACTTTTTTCCTCATTATTGTCATGATTAATACGATTTTGGTAATTATTATCATTATTACGCTAATAATTGCCAAAATCATCAGAGAAATCGAAAAAAGGTCATTTTGGAGTATACTCTCAAAAGGCTATATTTCGCTAGATTTGCCGCTTTTTTCGACTTTGGGGAAATTTTTTTCTTTTACCTTTTTTATTATATATGGAGACAATCCTGTTATTATCATGATTTTTATCATGATTATCATCAATATTATCATTATCATCATCATTATCAAAGATTTTCATCATTATTGCATTATTATAATCATTATTGCAATTATTATCATCATTTTTGCAAATTATTATCATTATTATTGCAATTATTGCAGTTATAAAATATAATTTTCCAACTATACTACTAGTAAAAATGATAGTAATGATAATAATAACAGAAATAATATTAATAACGATATTATAATAATAATAATAATAATAATAATGTAATAATAATGATTTAAAAATAAATAATAATAATAATAATAATAAAAAATAATAATAATAATAAAAATAAAATAATAATAATAAATTTAAAAATAATAGTAATAATAACAATAAAAATGATAATATTGATAATATTAATAATCATCAAATGTTTTAAATTCCCCTTTATTCTCACTTTTATCCTCAGTATTGTTATAATTAATACGATTTTGGTAATTATTATCATTATTACCCCAATAATTGCCAAAATCCATAAGAGAAATCGAAAAAACGTCATTTTTGGGGTATACTCTCAAAAGGCTATATTTCGCTAGATTTTGCCGCTTTTTCGACTTTTGGGAATTATTTTCTTTTACCTTTTTTTATTATATGGAGGGCAATTCCTGTTATTATCATCATTTTATCATGATTATCATCAGTATTATCATTATATCATCATTATAATCATTATCATCATTATTTCAATTATTATCATCATTATTGCAATTATTATCATCATTATTGCAATTATTATCATCATTATTGCAATTATTGCAGTTATAAATATATAATTTTGGAACGATACTAATAACAACAACACTAATAATAGAAATAACAATAATAACATATTATAATAATTATCTATATCATTATTTTTAAATTAAATCGTTATTACAGTAATTATTACTGTTTTAATAATTATTTTTGCAATTATACTACTAGTAAAAATGATAATAATGATAATAATAACAATAATAATATTAATAACGATATTATAATAATAATAATAATAATAATAATGATAATAATAATAATAATAATAATAATAATAAAAATAAATAGTAATAATAATAAAATAAAATCGATAATATTTAATTTAAACATCAAATGTTATCAAAATTCTCTTTATTCTCACTTTTATCCACATTATTGTCATGATCAATACGATTTTGGTAATTATTATCATTTTTACCCTAATAATTGCCAAAATCATCAGAGAAATCGAAAAAACGTCATTTTGGAGTATACTATCAAAAGGCTATATTTCGCTAGATTTTGCCGCTTTTTTGACTTTTGTGAATATTTTCTTTTA
This sequence comes from Penaeus monodon, assembly GCF_015228065.2. Taxonomy (NCBI): domain Eukaryota; kingdom Metazoa; phylum Arthropoda; class Malacostraca; order Decapoda; family Penaeidae; genus Penaeus; species Penaeus monodon. The sequence goes on from NW_023641665.1 coordinate 1,778, forward strand.
CCTTTTTTTATATATGGAGACAATTCTGTTATTATCATCATTATTATCATGATTATCATCAATATTATCATTATCATCATCATTATCATCATTATTGCAATTATTATCATCATTACTGCAATTATATCATCATTATTGCAAATTATTATCATTATTATTGCAATTATTGCGTTATAATATATAATTTTGCACTATACTAATAACAACAACAATAAAAAATAGAAATAACAATAAACAACAATAATAACGATATTATAATAATTTTCTATATCATTATTTTAATTAATATCGTATTACAGTAATATTACTGTTATAATAATTATTTTTGCAATTATACACTAGTAAAAATGTATAATGATAATAATAACAGTAATAATAATAATAACGATATTATATTAATAATAATAATAATAATGATAATAATAATGATAATAATAATAATAATAATAATAATAATAATAATAATAATAATAATAATAATAATAATAATAATAATAATAATAATAATAATAATAACATTGATAATATTGATAATCATGAAATGTTATCAAAATTCTCTTTATTCTCACTTTTATCCTCATTATTGTCATGATTAATACGATTTTGGTAATTATTATCATTATTACCCTAATAATTGCCAAAATCATCAGAGAAATCGAAATAAACGTTATTTTGGAGTATACTCTCAAAAGGCTATATTTCGCTAGATTTTGCCGCTTTTTCGACTTTTGGGAATTATTTTCTTTTACCTTTTTTTATTATATATGGAGACAATTCCTGTTATTATCATCATTATTATCATGATTATCATCAATATTATCATTATCATCATTATTGCAATTATTATCATCATTATTGCAATTATTATCATCATTATTGCAATTATTATCATCATTATTGCAATTATTGCAGTTATAATATATAATTTTGCAACTATACTAAAAACAACAACACTAATATAGAAATAAATAATAACGATATTATAATAATTATCTATATCATTATTTTAATTAATATCGTTATTACAGTAATTATTACTGTTATAATAATTATTTTTGCAATTATACTACTAGTAAAAAGGATAATAATGATAATAATAACAATAATAATATTAATGACGATATAATAATAATAATAATAATAATAATAATAATGATAATAATAATGATAATATTGATATTAATAATAATTAAAATAATAATAATAAAAAAAATAATAACAATAATAATAATAATAATGATAATGTTGATAATATTAATAATCATCAAATGTTATCAAAATTCTCTTTATTCTCACTTTTATCCACATTATTGTCATGATTAATACGATTTTGTAATTATTATCATTATTACCCTAATGATTGCCAAAATCATCAGAAAAATCGAAAAAACGTCATTTTGGAGTATACTCTCAAAAGGCTATATTTCGCTAGATTTTACCTCTTTTTCGACTTTTGGGAATTATTTTCTTTTACCTTTTTTTATTATATATGGAGACAATTCCTGCTATTATCATCATTATTATCATGATTATCATCAATATTATCATTATCATCATTATTTCAATTATTATCATCATTATTGCAATTATTATCATCATTATTGCAATTATTATCATCATTATTGCAATTATTGCAGTTATATAATTTTGCAACTATACTACTAGTAAAAATGATAATAATGATAATAATAACAATAATAATATTAATAATAATAAAAATAATAATAATAATAATAATAATAATAATAATAATAATAATAATAATAATAATAATAATGATAATATTGATAATATTAATAATCATCAAATGTTTATCAAAATTCTCTTTATTCTTACTTTTATCCTCATTATTGTCATGATTAAAAACGATTTTGGTAATTATTTTCTTTTACCTTTTTTTATTATATATGGAGACAATTCCTGTTATTATCATCATTATTATCATGATTATCATCAATATTATCATTTCATCATCATTATCATCATTATTGCAATTATTATCATCATTATTCCAATTATTATCATCATTTTTAACAAATTTTTATCATTATTATTGCAATTATTGCAGTTTATATAATTTTGCAACTATACTAAAAACAACAACATAATAATGAAAAAAACAATAATAATAACAATAATAACGATATTATAATAATTATCTAAAATCATTATTTTAATTAATATCGTTATTACAGTAATTTTTACTGTTTTAATAATTATTTTTGCAAAAATACTACTAGTAAAAATGATAATAATGACAATAATAACATAATATATTAATACGATATAAAATAATAATAATAATAATAAAATAATAATAATGATAATAATAATGATAATAATAATAATAATAATAATAATAATAATAATAATAATAATAATAATGTTACAATCAAGTTCCTTGCTCAACTAAAACTCTCTTAATGGAGAGTTGTTTTTACACACCTAGGGATTTATAAAAACGGGTACAGAGCAACTTAATTGTAAAATTCTAAAGGTGAGATAAAATCTTTAACATTCTCTTCAAAGAATAATTATATCTTTTTAATAGTCTAATGATTTGTAATTTGTTTTTCAACCTTCACTTACTTAAACTAAATCATGGTATATTTAATCACCACTGAATACTCATAGAATGCAACAAGAGGTGTGGAAATATAAAACACTAGTAGATGTTTACATTTATTATTAAGTTAAATACACGTTTGGGAACTGCCATCAAGTATTATAATACCAAATAAATGTGAAACATCATTTGACCTTCAATGAACACAATTCAAATAATTCGGCAGCTCATGTTTTCTCGGTAGAAACTGAAAAAAACAACAACAACAAAAAAAAACAATATAAATACTGCACCAAAAAAAAATTATTCTTTGGTTCCGACATATCCTCTGGGCATCACCCAAACACCAGTCCTTTTCACACACCAACTAAATAGAATATAAAATTTCCCAAATACACAACTTTAAAATATTATATATCATATAATCATTTTGGAACAGGATACCTAATGAAACAAACTTACAGCTAAATTATAGCCCAAAAACAAAATCCCACAAGACCGGGCGTCTCACCTTCACCAAGTTCCAGTTCCCGGTCCGCTGGGTCAAAACTTTTTACCTTTGACAACTTTTTCCACTATGAAAAATATATAATTTCTAAGCGTTTTGTGATTACCCCTTATCAATAATAATTATTAGATTTTTCCCAAAAAAATAAACTCCCACAGTTAATGCATATACCTTTTCTTTACTAAAACAATACAAGGTCCATGGGAAAAAGAAAAACTCAAGAGATTCCTTACTTGGAGGAAAACGTTTATAAAACTACTCTACTTAACAATAACAATAATAATAACAACAACAATAATGATAAAATAATAATAATTAATAATAATCACATAATAAAAATAATAATAATAATAATAATAATAATAGTAATAAAAATAATAATAATAATGATAATATTGATAATATTAATAATCATCAAATGTTATCAAAATTCTCTTTATTTCACTTTTATCCTAATTATTGTCATGATTATCATCAATTTATCATTATCATCATCATTATCTCTTTATCAATCATTATTGCAATTATTATCATCTTTATTGCAATTTCATCATTATTGCAATTATTATCATTATTATTGCAATTATTGCAGTTAAATATAAATTTTGCAACTATACTAATAACAACAACATAATATAGAAATAGAAATTTAATAATAAGAATAATAACGTATTATAATAATTATCTATATCATTATTTTAATTAATATCGTTATTACAGTAATTATTACTATTATAATAATTATTTTGCAATTATACTACTAGTAAAAATGATAATAATGATAATAATAACAATAATAATATTAATAACGATATTATAATAATAATAATAATAATAATAATGATAATAATAATGATAATAATAATGTTACGCCGGCCGCCTCGTCTCTCTGCCACCAACACAAGGCAGGCTGGGCAGACGGCGTGTTATATACAGGGTCGTAAAACACTGAACAGCTCCAAGAGGCACCGAACACCACAGCGTCCAGAACAACAGGAGGGAAAACGCCAAGTGGCGAGGCAGGGCACGAAGTAAACAAAAAAATGCCCAGTCGTTCCTTTATTTACACAAGTTATTTACCCGTACACTTTTCTATAGGCACAATACAGGGGGGAAACCAGCATGTCACACAGCACAATACAGCTTATAACAGGGCAACACAAAGTTATATCAGGCCACAAGGGCACACACGAGGTCTTCCCAGGAGCAGCGCCCAACTCCGTCTCCTGGCTTGTTCCTCCGCTCACCCGCTCACAGCCAGCTGCGACATGTTTGCCCAGGTCCCTTCATGTAAACACATGTTTCGCACAGAGACAAAGACCCACTGGCGTAGCACTATCCCCCCCCTATCAAGCAGACGACCCGTCTGCTCTGACATACCTAAACCTGAAACAAACTACAGAAAATTTAAATAAAATTATTCCTCAGGAACAAACAAAAATCTTTCATCCAGCGCGGCTTTCTTCGCTCTCGCTGGGGTCGCCCTGGAGGTGTGGGCGGCGGTAGATTGGCAGTGGCCCCAAGAGGGGTATCTCCTGTCCCAAGACCTGGCTCATGGTCACCATTGACATCTGTTGCATCGCCCTCACCGTCCAAATGCTCGTCTTCATCTCGGTCAGCGTCTGCCACGTCCTCATTGCCGCTACTGGGGCTAACGTCATTTTCTTCACCATGGCCCCAGGAGTAACTTCCTGGCCCATGGTAACGCCACAGCTGGTGCGCCAAGTCCTCGAGGAAGTCCCCACACCAACCAACTCCTTGCTCCCCGACGAGGTCTTCTGGATGCTCCACTTCCTCACAAGTGCCCAGCTTTGCACCAGCTGGCACCTTCAGGCCCTTATTGGAGAAGTTAGCTACCAACACTGTAACAAACCCCCTTCCTCTGGTTTCAACAAGGCTCCCCCCAAAACCGTATGCCATCAGCCAGCTGCGGGTTTTTGAATGGGCTCCATGAGGCCCTCTACTCCACGCATACTCTTGACAGTCGACACCGGATTCTAGACTTGTCCTGGGGGCAAGGTGCAGTCACTCAGCTGTAACTACCTCTGCACCCCAAAACCTCTGGAAGCAAAGGCACATCTTCACGTGCACCCTCTCCAGCTTCCGCCCAAGGTCGACACACGCTTTACCTGCGTCAGGTAGTCAAGGCCCAGCAAACAGTGCTCTTTCCAGATGGGGCCACATACACCGGCAGCCGCTGCACCGTGCTGCCCACGCCAATACGAGCCTCCACTGGCCCCTTGAGCTGCACACAATGCCCTGTGACACCACACAGTCTCTGTGGTGCTTCTGGAAGTCGCATAGTGGCCAACATATCAGGCCACACTAGGGTCTTCTCAGCCCCAGTGTCCACTGTCAGGCGGCATGGCTTCCCATCTACTTAGCCCTCCACCTGCATCGTGCTGGTTCGACAGCAGCTACCCAAGTCGGGGCCCGGGAAAACCGAGGACGGCTGGGTTTCGGCCCCCTTCTCCAGCCTGTCCGGGGTTTTCCGCCTGTACCACTTCCTTTAGCCTTAGGAATGCGCTCGGATGGGGACCATACCTGCCACAGTCCTTGCAGCGCTGCTGGAAGCATCAGAATCCGTCCGGTTGAGAGGACGTTGTTCTCCGCTCCCTTGACACTGACTACGTCTGTGCCCTACCTCTCCGCAGCCCACACAAGCCTTGGAAAGTTCTCGGGCTCACCCTTTCCCCAATGCTATTTCTCCACTTTAGCCTTCCGGCCCCGAAGTCATGGCGGGGCTGAGCATGGCCCTAGGCCACTCGTTGCCTTCAGGAAGGCCTCGAACTCCAAGGCCCTCGCCAGCGCCACCTGCAGGTCCTCAGGGTGTGCCTGCTTGACGGATTTGCAGCTGCTGGTCTGTAAAGCGTCAACAAAGGGAAAACACGGGCCAGGGGCCACGATCATCTCTTCCGCAGCCCCAGGGTACGACCTCCTTACAAGGCCTCCACATCTTGGCCAGCTGGGACAGTGTCTCGCCACGCTCACGAGTCCGCTTCTTAAGTGGGCCCGATATACCTCGGCCTGGTGGTGGTGCCCGAAACGGCGTTTCAAAGCCTCTGCCACGCTGGTGTAAGAGGCCTGTTGGGGATGCCGGCAGATGCCCAAACACTTCTACCGCGGGGCCCCTTAGCGCTGTTACCAGCTGCAGGGCCTTCTCTTCCTGCTCCAGCCCTGGGCAATGCCAGCATTTCAAATTGGGCAACATATGCCTCCCAGGCCACCTTCCCGTCGTACTCAGCTGGCTTACGCCTCACAGATTGTCTGGAGGCCGAGGGGCTACAGGGTGGAGAACGCGTGCGTGAAACTAACACACCTGGGGGGGAGGAAGGGGGTGAGGGACGGCAACGAGGCGGGGTTTACCGGGTCCGAGTTTGCCGCCACCTATACCCAAGGGAGCGGTTCCGATGGGTCCCCAGCCTTCTGCAGCGACCACTGGCTGCGACACGACGCTGCGAGGCCCGGGGGGTTTTCCCGCCACAGACCCCAGGCAGACCCCAGTAGATTGACACTCTGGCATCTGTTGCCAGAACCTCGTCTGCCTTCTCGCTTGCAACGTTAAATACCTCGTGACGCCGCCTTTCCCCCTTCACTTCCTCCCTCAGGCCCTGAACCTCGCCCTTTAGAGTCTGCACCTCCTCCATCAATTTACTCTTCACGCTGTTGGGAGGCCTTGCGGGTGTTACTGCTGAGTTTCCATCTTCACAGATGAAAGATTGCTCTGTAGACCTCAACAAGTGGCAAAGCTGTTCCTCTGCTTCCTTTCCTGCATCTCGACGAGATGGTGCGCCTGCTCGTGTGCCCTCTGTGCCTGCTCTTCTGCCCTTTGTGCCATTCCTCCCTCATACCGGCCAGCATGGCAATGATTTAGGTCCATCTGGCTCGGTTCACCTCAACTCGTGCCTGCCTCAGTCATAGCCTCCTCTCCCTCATGGCTGCCGCCATCTTTGGGCATGATAAATCGGCGCGTCTCATGATCAAATATCACAAATCCCACTCCCCGACACCATTTGTTACGCCGGCCGCCTGTCCCCTCTGCCACCAACACTAGGCAGGCTAGGCAGACGCGTGTTATATACAGGGTCGTGAACACTGAACAGCTCCAAGAGGCACCGAACACCACAGCGTCCCAGAACAACAGGAGGGGAAAAAAGCCAAAATGGCGAGGGGAGGGCACGAAGTAAACACAAAATGACAGTCGTCCTTTATTTTCACAAGTTATTTTCCCGCACATTTTCTATAGGCACAATACAGGGGGAAAAACCCGCATGTCACACAGCACAATACAGCTTATAACAGGGCAACACAAAGTTATATCAGGCCAAAAAGGGCACACACGAGGTCTTCCCAGGGGCAGCGCCCAACTCGTCTCCTGGCTTGTTCCTCCGCTCACCCCCTCACAGCCAGCTGCGACATGTTTGCCCAGGGCCCTTCATGTAAACACATGTTTTTGCACAGAGACAAGACCCACTGGCGTTAGCAATAATAATAATAATAATAATAATAAATAATAATAAAAATAATAATAAAAACAATAATAATAAAAAATAATACATAATAATTATAATAATAATAATAATAATTAGTAATAATAATAATAATAATGATAATATTGATAATATTAATAATCATCAAAATGTTATCAAAATTCTCTTTATTCTCACTTTTATCCTCATTTTTGTCATGATTAATACGATTTTGGTAATTATTATCATTATTACCCTAATAATTTCCGAAATCACAGAGAAATGGAAAAAACGTCATTTTCGAGTATTCTCTCAAAAGGCTATATTTCGCTAGATTTTTCCGCTTTTTCGACTTTTGGGAATTATTTTCTTTTACCTTTCTTTTAATCATATATGGAGACAATTCCTGTTATTATCATCATTATTATCATGAATATCATCAAATTATCATTATCATCATCATTATCACATTATTGCAATATTATCATCATTATTGCAATTATTATCATCATTTTTGCAATTTTTATCATTATTATTGCAATTATTGCAGTTATAATATATAATTTTTCAACTATATTTAAAAACAACAACAATAATAATAGAAATAACAATAATAATAACAATAATAACGATATTATAATAATTATCTATATCATTATTTAATTAATACGTTATTACAGTAATTATTACTGTTATAATAATATTTTTTCAATTATACTACTAGTAAAATGATAATAATGATAATAATAACAATTATTTAATATTTATGACGAAATTATTAAAAATAATAATAATATTAAATGATGATAATAATATAATAATAATAATAATAATAATAAAATAATAATAATAATAACAATAATAATAATATAATAAATTAATAATTTAAAAATATAATATGATTTTTTTCAAATGTTCCTCTTTATTCTCACTTTATCTCATTATTGTCATGATTTAAAACGATTTGGTAATATTCATTATTACCCTAATAATTGCCAAATCATCAGAGAAATCGAAAAAACGTCATTTTGGGTATATTAAAAGGTA